>NC_134409.1:82360368-82635368 GCF_038048845.1 Mixophyes fleayi
GTAGTCTGAGGACTGTAGTGCACGGAGGCAGCGGATAGGAATCAGCTAACAGTCACGATGAAACACAGGAGAGTTGAAGTGGTCTGAGGACTGTAGTGCACGGAGGCAGCGGATAGGAATCAGCTAACAGTCACGATGAAACACAGGAGAGTTGAAGTGGTCTGAGGACTGTAGTGCACGGAGGCAGCGGATAGGAATCAGCTAACAGTCACGATGAAACACAGGAGAGTTGAAGTGGTCTGAAGACTGTAGTGCACGGAGGCAGCGGATAGGAATCAGCTAACAGTCACGATGAAACACAGGAGCGTTGAAGTGGTCTGAAGACTGTAGTGCACGGAGGCAGCGGATAGGAATCAGCTCACAGTCATGATGAATCCACAGGAGTAGAAGTGGTCTGAAGACTGTAGTGCACGGAGGCAGCGGATAGGAATCAGCTCACAGTCATGATGAATCCACAGGAGTAGAAGTGGTTTGGAAACCACAGGAGTAGAAGTGGTCTGGAAACCACAGGAGTAGAAGTGGTCTGGAAACCACAGGAATCAGCAGCGCTGAATACACGAGGAAACACAGGAACACCTTCAGAGGCTCATGGGGAATGAGACTCCAAGATCAGGCAACGAGGTATGGACAGCAGGTGCTTTAAATAGGGAGTGTTGCCTGATCAGCCAATTAAGTTAAAGGAACAGGTACTGAAGGTTTTGAAAGGGCTGCGCATGCGCAGACCCTCAGGATGGTGGACGGCCACGGTTCCTAAACACACGGGAAGAAGCACTCACAGTCTGGTGAGTGACACCTAATCAGTCATTAATTAACTGCCTATTTGCAATGTGAGGGAGTCCCAACAAAGGGCGATTTCAAAAGTATTGTCATCAAGTACGTGCAGTGGAGGCCTACCGTGGGGTGCCCACAGAGGACTCTGCGGTCTATGATGTAGTGAAAAGGGCACTCCTTAAACGGTACACTATTACCCCAGAGACCTATTGTTTAAAGTTTCGGGACTTTACAAAGGACTTCCACGCCACTCATGATGAGGTTGCCAACCTGCTGCAGGTGTTTGCCAGGAAGTGGGTGCGTGGGGCAGGTGACCAGACAGTGAATGAGGTAATAGACTTGATGTGCCAACAGCAGTTTCATTGACATTGCGCACCGGAGGTAACAGAATGGGTGCTGAACCGGAAGCCAGGCACTCCGGAAGCAGCCGCACAGCTAGCCGATCAGTATGTGGCAGTAAGGCCACACTGGCAGAAGTGCCAGGTTAACAGCCAACACCAAAGGACTGTACACCCGTCTTCTACTCACCCCCAAAAGCAAAAAGTACCCTTCGGGTACCCCTCGCTAGCCACTGTCCCGCTTTGTCCCTGGAGTTATCAGAGACCATCGGAGGCCAGGCTGGAGAGACAGTGCTACAGCTACGGGAAAATCGGTCATTTAAGGATGGACTGTCCCACAGCACCAGCACCCCAGACTTGTGCCCCTAACTCGAGTCCTGGGGTCCGGCTGGCTTGCTTAACTGGCAAAAGTGAGTCACTAGAGACTGTTTCCACCCCTGCCAGCCCAATGGAGTGTGGAGTATTTGAAAGTGACTCAGCGGAGAGAGTCACCTGTGTGTCCAAAAAACCCCCCCAAAAAATGTGGAGAAACCTGCAGTCGGTCCAAGTGGAACCCCTGCAGGGTGAAGGACTGAGAGACTCAGGAACCTCAATTACTGTTGTAAGTCCCCATCTTATTGATCCTGCTGCAGTAATGCAGGATCGCACTGCCAAGGTTACTGTGGCAGATGGACTGGAAAAAGAAGTGCATGTAGCAAGGGTGTTTCTGGACTGGGGAGATGGCCAGGAGTTGCGAGATGTTGCCGTTATGGATGGCCTCCCAACTGATGTGATTTTGGGCAACGATGTTGGGGGAGGAATTGTGACTGCATTTCTCAACTCTCTTACCCGGAGCCAAGCTGCTAAGCTACAGTCTTCCAAGATCTACACCTGCACAGCCCATCCCAGAGGAAAAGACCACATCTGCTATTTCTTCAGGAAACAGCCAGCCCTTTGCCTCTGGAAAGACTACGTCCCCTAGCAACGCAGAGGATGTTGTCTCTTGCCAACCTGATCTTGTGGGCGTGCCCGGTGATGCTCCTGTCCCTAGCAGTATGCCAGCTCCAGCGGTGAGTATAGCTGACCACAGTGACCTCTCTGTAACTAAACCCACTTTGACTGACCCTAGTCACCCCAACATAGACCCCCCCTGCAGCAAATCCTGACTTAGATGATAGTGAGGGCCTGTCACTCACCGGACTGTGAGTGCCATTTCTCCTGTGTTCAGGAACCGTGGCCGTCCGCCATCCTGAGGGTCTGCGCATGTGCAGCCCTTATGAAACCTTCAGTACCTGTTGCTTTTAATTAATTGGATGATCAGGCAACCCTCCCTATTTAAGCCACCTGTGATCATTACCTAGTTGCCTGATCTTGGAGTCTCATTCCCCATGAGCCTCTGAAGGTGTTCCTGTGTTTCCTCGTGTATTCAGCTCCAGCTGATTCCTGTCTGCTACTGCTGCCGGATTCCAGACCGCCTCAACTCTCCTGTGTTCAGCGTGTCTGCTCTCCGCTGCCTCCGCTACTACTGCCGGATACCAGACAGCCTCAACTCTCCCGTGTTCATCATGTTTCCAGTTTTACTTACTACTGCTTCCTGAGTATTGCTCCTTTGATTACCGGTTACCTTTCGTGCGCTGCACCAACCTGATTACCGCTTCCATCCTCCAGTGGTCTCTCCTCCTGCCGGCGTTCAGCCGTTCAGGTATCCCTGCACGTCTCCTTGACAGCCTGCTCTCCTAAGAGACTCCCTGCGGTATGCATACTTTCCATTGACTTTGCTATTGTATTGCATATCCGCCTGGACTGTGTTGTGTTCATCTCCGGAGTCTTCCATCTACTGAAGCTATTGTTACTATTGACTTTGTTTCCTATTACCTGGATCTCTATAGTGACTTTGTATACTTTAAGCAGCGCTTGTCAGTTATTATTGTATTGTGGTTATCATCGTGGGATCAAGTTCCGTGTGCCCGTGTATCCTCAGCATTCCATTCATCTCCTCGTGCCCCTCCTCACATATATATAGCAGTGGTACAACTTGCTGAACGCAGACCACTGACTCCTGTTTCCCTGTGGCACCAGTTTCAAGTATCCTCTCACATAAGCAGTGGTACAACTTGCTGTACGCAGACCACTGACTTCCCCGTTACCTACTTGCACCTGGAACCCATTCCTTCACTATAGACAGTGGTACAACTTGCTATACGCAGACCACTGACTTCCACTACCTTCTCTTTACTCCTGGACATTCCTCTTCACTATAGCAGTGGTACAACTTGCTGTACGCAGACCACTGACTCTCCTCACGTTTACTTGTCCCTCTGGTTCCTCGTGTTCATACATCTAAGTCATTACTAGTTGCTGCTAGTCATAGACTTTCCTTGAGCATTATTATTATTATTATTATCATTTATTTGTTAGGCGCCACAAGGTTTCCGCAGCGCCGCACATAGTAGCAACAGTAGACTATACAGGGTATAACAGTACAGAACAATAAACAAAAAGTACCAATACTTCAGAAACTCCAGGCAGGCAGATGCAATAGACACGGAGCAGAAGAACGGGTAAGGAGACAGGAGGGAAGAGGGCCCTGCTCATTCGAGCTTACATCCTAAGGGAGGGTTGACAGACCAGGCACAAGAGGAGCCAGTTGAGGCAATGGGAGAGAGGGGAGAATGAGCGGAGGAGATAGGGGTTAAGTGGACGGGTGGTAGGCTTTGAGAAAGAAGTGAGTTTTGAGTGCACGTTTGAAGCAGCACAGAGTGGGAGAGAGGCGGATGGAGCGAGGGAGGTCATTCCAGTGAAGGGGGGCTGCACGGGAAAAGTCCTGGATTCTGGAATGGGAAGAGGTGATCAGAGTGGAGGAGAGGCGACGGTCATTGGCCGAGCGCAGGGAGCGGGCGGGAGTGTGAATGGAGAGGAGGTTGGAGATATAAGGGGCAGTAGAGTGGGAGAGAGCCTTGTAAGTGGTGGTGAGGAGTTTGAAAAGAATTCTGTAGGGGAAGGGGAGCCAGTGAAGGGCAAGGCAGAGAGGGGAGGCAGAGGAGGAGCGGCGTGAGAGGTAGATGAGTCTTGCGGCCGCGTTGAGTATAGAGCGGAGGGGGGAGAGACGAGAGTGGGGGAGGCCGGTGAGGAGGAGGTTGCAGTAATCCAGGCGGGAGATGATGATTGCGTATATGATAGTTTTGGTGGCCTCCTGAGAGAGAAAGGGACGGATGCGGGCGATCTGCTGATTCTCCTGTTCCGTTGTCACCCTGCTACCAGAGGACCATAGTACCAGCTATATTACTCTGGTAAGAACATCATCTGGTGATATCCTGGGCAAAGACTCCTAGTGCCCGTGACAGGGCCGCAGGGAAGAGTTCAGGGCAGCGCAGCTCTCTGATCCCTCACTGGAAGGCATAAGGCGCCAGGCCAAGGAAAGTATATACAAGGAGGTACAAGAAATGCTTGCGCTAGGGGTGTGTCAGGCCGTGGGCCTTCTGAGGAATGTAATAGAGCAAAACACTAACCGTATTAGCACTACTGAACTAGTAGGTGCGGAGTCTAACGTACCCCTGGTGTTCGCCAGGGACCCCCGCAAGGAGGTTTGGACTTTGCTGCACAGGGTACGCAGGTCGTGGTCCTATTAGCCAGTTGCTGGTGTAGTGTAGAAGGGTCAGACGGATCGGGTCACACCAATCAGGAATATATGGTACCAAGGGGAATCCGAAGGATTAGTCGCCAAGCCAGGGTCGCAGTACAATATGGGTCACTCAGATAACGGGATAGTAGCCAAGCCGGGGTCACAATGGGAAGCAGGAGCTGTAGAAACACACAGGAGAGACTGGAGCAAGAGAACCAGGAACACAGGCTAGTAGACCTGTTACTCTGGCACCCTAATGGCGCCAGAGCCAGGTTTAATTAATGGTCAGAAGGCGCTGATTGGCAGGCACAGGGAGGTGGTGATCAGCGGAGAAAGCAGCGTCCCGTTGCCTTGCAACGGGACGGAGGAAGGGCGCATGCGCCCGACAGCAGCAGAAGAGAGAACTGCACAGGAACTCCGGAGAGCAGCCGCAGCGGGAGGTCAGACGGATGGCGTCTGACAGTACCCCCTCCCCTCCTGCCTCTCGGAGAAGGATTAGCTCTCTTCGGGAATTTAGCAAGGAGATAAGGAGCATGAAGATCGACCTCCGGAACCCAGGATCTTTCCTCAGGACCGTAGCCCTTCCAATGTACCAGATACTGGGGTTTGCGCTGAAAAAAACGTCTCTACAAAATCCTCTCAACCTCGAATTCATGACCTAGAGAGGTCTTGACAGGTGGAGGAGAAACAGGTTCCTTGAAGAATTTGTTGAGGATTAGAGGCTTCAGCAAGGAAATGTGGAAGGCGTTATGGATCTTGAGGGAAGGAGGTAAAGAAAGCTTGTAGGAAACAGGATTGATGACTTGTGAGATAGCAAAAGGATCTATAAACTTAGGAGCCAATTTCATAGATGGAACTTGAAGTCGTAGGTTGCGAGTAGCCAACCAAACACGGTCTCCCACCTTCAAGGCTGGATAATTTCTCCTATGACGGTCAGCCGCTCTCTTATGTTTTTGCACAGAAGTAGAAAGTGCTGTTTTAGTCTGAGTCCAGATTTGAGAAAGGTCATGGATGAGGGAGTCAGCAGCCGGGACTTGGGAAGAAGGAGCCTCGGATAGGAGAGGAGGCGTGGGATGTCTCCCATAGATAACGAAGAATGGTGAATGGCCTGAGGAGGAATGCAGAAGATTGTTGTGGGCAAATTCAGCCCAGTAAAGGAGATCACTCCAGGAAGTTGATGATCAGAGGCGAAGCACCGCAGGAAACATTCAAGGTCCTGATTCACTCGTTCTGTTTGTCCATTCGTCTGAGGGTGATAGCCGGAGGAGAATTTGAGTTTAACTCCAATCTTAGTGTAAAAGGCTCTCCAGAACCTAGCGACAAATTGTACCCCACGATCGGAGATGATCTCCTGGGGACACCCATGGAGACGAAAAATATTCATTAAAAACAGGTCTACAAGTTTAGGAGCTGAGGGGAGACCTTTACAAGGGATGAAGTGAGACATCTTGGAAATGCGATCTACCACGACCCAGATGGTATTGTAGTCGTGGCTCCGAGGGAGATCGGTGATGAAATCCATTGTGATGCTGATCCAGGGAGAGTCAGGAATGGGAAGAGGAAGGAGAAGACCAGGTGGACTTTGTCTAGGAATCTTGTGGCGCGCACAAACACAACATGCTGATACAAATTTACGAACATCAGAACCTAGAGTAGGCCACCAGTAGTATCTGGAAAGGAATTCCTTCGTCCTATTGTAGCCGGCATGACCTGCAAATTTAGACTCGTGTGCCCAGCATAGTAATTTAGGGCGAAGATATGGTTCCATGAAAGAGCGTCCAGGAGGGGGAGAGAGAGATGAAGAATTGGTAATGGCCACCACCTGCATAGGATTCAGAATCATTTTGTTGTCTGAGAAGGCAAGAGAATCCGTATTATCAAAGGACCTGGATAGTTCTTGGAACCAGGAAGAAAAGTAAGGATAAGTTGAAACCGGGAAAAGAAAAGAGACCAGCGAGCCTGGTTAAGACATTGTGCCTCCTGGAGGTAGGTAAGGTTCTTGTGGTCTGTCATCACGGTCACAGGATGTAAAGCACCTTCACGCAGGTGGCGCCACTCTTCTAGTGCCATCTTGATGGCCAATAGCTCCTTGTCGCCGATTCCATAATTTAATTCACCACCGGAATTTTTTTTAGACAGGAATCCACAGGTCTCCAAGATGCCGGAAGAGGATTTCTGGGACAGGACAGCCCCAATTCCTACAGACGAAGCATCAACCTCAAGAAAAAATGGTCTCCCCTGGTCTGGCTGTTTGAGTATGGGAGCCGAAAGAAATGCCTCCTTAAGAGTCTTGAAGGCCAATATTGCTTCGGTAGGCCATGGTTTGCAGCAGACACCTTTGCGGGTTAAAGCTGTGATGGGACAGATGATGGAAGAAAATCCTTTAATGAACTGACGGTAACAGTTGGCAAACCCCATGAAACGCTGCGTAGCTTTGAGGCCGGTGGGGAGTGGCCAGTTGATAATGGCTTCTACTTTTTTGGGGTCCATTTGGAGGCCGGTGCCAGATTCTAAATAACCAAGTAAAGGGACTTGAGAACATTCGAAAATATATTTTTCCAGTTTACAATATAAAGAATGTCTCCTGAGACGGGAGAGGACTGTCTTAACATGAAGACGATGAGAGAATATATCGGATGAGAATATTAAAATATCTTCCAGGTAGACAATCACAAATTGATACAGAAGATCCCTGAAGATCTTGTTGACGAAATCTTGAAAGACGGCCGGGGCATTGCATAACCCAAAAAGCATCACTAGATACTCGTAGTCCCCGTCACGGGTGTTGAATGCCGTTTTCCACTCATCACCTTTCCGAATGCGTATCAAGTTGTAAGCCCCTCTGAGATCCAGTTTGGAGAAGATCTTAGCACCCCTAATACGATCGAACAGCTCTGTGATAAGGGGGAGAGGATAACGATTCTTGATAGTAATAGCATTTTGGCGACTGTAGTCTATGCAAGGTCTTAATGAGCCATCTTTCTTCTTTACAAAAAAGAATCCAGCCCCTGCAGGAGAAGTAGACTACCTGATGAATCCTCTTTGAAGGTTGTCAGAGATGTACAGGGACATAGCCTTCGTCTCTGGTAGGGAAAGGGGATAGACTCTACCCTTAGGAATAGTTTTGCCGGGTATCAGCTCGATGGGACAATCCCACGCACGATGTGGAGGAAGACTCTCAGCGGCAGTTTTGCTGAAGACGTCAAGGAACTCTAAGTACGGGTTTGGAAGCTTGACCTGGGAGTCAAGAGAGAGACAAGGTAGGCGGGTGGGCGGGAGTACCTTTGAGAGACACCGGTTAAAGCATGAAGTACTCCAGGAAGATACTTGGGCATGTAGCCAATCAAATTGCGGTGAATGCGTCCTGAGCCAGGGTATCCCTAAGATGATAGACTTGACAGACTGCGGAATGACCAGGAACCTAATCCACTCATGGTGAAGAACCCCTACCTGCAACCGAACTGGAGAGGTGATACAGGTGATGGAACTGTTGCTGACTCGGTTACCGTCAACTGCTGTAAGGACCAATGGTTGCGGCAAAAGAGAACAGGGTATGGGAAGATTGGATACCAGAGTGGCGGAGATGAAGTTCCCTGCGGATCCAGAATCCAAGAAGGCGGAACATTCCAGAGAGGCATCCAAAGACCTGAGGGTGACTGGCATCAGGAAGTTGGTATCTTTAGGAGGACAGAGAGTATGGAGACTGGATCCTAGGACAACCTCCCTTTCATTGCCTAGGAGGTGGAGTTTCCCGGCCTCTTTGGACAGGAAGACAAAAGGTGACCGGATTCTCCGCAATACAGACACAAACGGTTCCTAATCCGACGTTCCCTTTCATCCCGGGACAAGCGAGAGCGCCCAATTTGCATCGGATCTTCAGCTGGAGGAACTGGAGACTGAAAGCTGGGAGCCAAATGAACAGAACGGTGATCCTGGTTCCTTTCAGCAGAATGCTCTTGATTGCGGATGTCCACTTTGATACTAAGAGAAACCAACTCGTCGAGTTTGGTAGGAAGATCTCGGGAGGCAAGAGCATCCTTAATAGGATCAGACAAACCTTGCCAATAGGTAGCCGTTAGAGCCTCATCATTCCATCCTAATTCAGAGGCAAAGGTACGGAACTGAACAGCGTATTGACCCGCTGTAAGGGAACCTTGACGAAGAGCTAGAAGACTTGATGCAGCAGAGGACACACGGCCGGGCTCGTCAAATAACTTTCGGAAGTTCTCGATAAAGGTGTCAGAATTATAGAGGGAACCATCGTTCCGCTCTCAAAGCGGGGAGGCCCAGGACAGGGCTTGTCCAGTAAGGAGGGAAATACTACTTTAGGTCTCTTGGACGAGAAATTTTCCGGTGCCAGTTCAAATTGGATTGAGCACTGGTTAAGAAATCCGCGGCATCCCTTGGGATTACCGTCATACTTCTCAGGTGTGGGGATCCGTAGAGTCCTGGAAGTAGCGACATTCCCACTGGGAGGAGCAGAAGGAGCAGGAGCAGCCGCCTGAGGGATGTTCAGGGAATCCAGACGGGAAATCACCCCTTGTATACACTGTAGGAGTTGCACCTGGTTGGATTCTTGCTGTTCCACCCGCAGTCCTAAATGGAGGAGGAGGTCTCGAGCCGAGGGTTCTCCGGTACCGTCGGTCATGCCCAGAGTGAACTGTCAGGCCGTGGGCCTTCTGAGGAATGTAATAGAGCAAAACACTAACCGTTATTAGCACTACTAAACTAGTAGGTGAGGAGTCTAACGTACCCCTGGTGTTCGCCAGGGACCCCCGCAAGGAGGTTTGGACTTCGCTGCACAGGGTACGCAGGTCGCAGTCCTATTAGCCAGTTGCCGGTGTAGTGTAGAAGGCTCAGACGGTCCGGGTCACACCAATCGGGAGTATACGGTACCAAGGGGAATCCGAAGGAATAGTCGCCAAGCTGGGGTCGCAGTACAATATGGGTCACTGAGATAACGGGATAGTCGCCAAGCCGGGGTCACAACGGGAAGCAGGAACTGTAGAAACACACAGGAGAGACTGGAGCAAGGGAACCAGGAACACAGGCTAGTAGACCTGTTACTCTGGCATCCTAATGGCGCCAGAGCCAGGTTTAAATATTGGTCAGAAGGCGCTGATTGGCAGGCACAGGGAGGCGGTGATCAGCGGAGAAAGCAGTGTCCCCGACAGCAGCAGAAGAGATCCGGAAGCAAGAGGACTGCACAGGAACTCCGGAGAGCAGCCATAGCGGGAGGTCAGACGTCCGTTCCCCATCTGACAGGGAATCAGCGGGGACGGCGTCTGACAGGGTGATCCAGCCATCTCATAGTCCATGGGCGTCCTCCGTTGTATTGGTTCCCAAGAAGGACAAAACAACGTGGTTTTGCGTAGACTACCGCCGGTTGAACGAGGTGACCGTGTCTGATGCCTATCCCTTGCCTGAATTGACGCTCTGTTAGACGAGTTAGCTGGAGCAAACTATATTTCCACCTTTGACTTGAGCAAGGGGTATTGGCAGATACCGCTGACCCCCGAGGCTCAGGAACGGTCGTCATTTATCACTCCATTTGGCCTGTTCGAGTTTAAGTCCATGCCATTTGGGATAAAGAATGCGCCCGCCACCTTCCAGCGTGTGGTTGATTACCTGCTGGAAGGGTGTAAAGGCTTTGCTCAGGCATACTTGGATGACATTGCCATTTTCAGTAAATCCTGGGAGGACCATCTGAGACATGTAGGGCAATTGTTGGAGAAAATTCAGTGGGCAGGTCTGACCATCAGAGCAGACAAGTGTCAAATGGGGATGTCAGAGGTGCAGTACCTGAGTCATTGTGTGGGGGGAGGTAGGGTTAAGCCAGAAGCAGCTAAGGTAGAGGCAATCCGAGACTGGCCCCGGCCCCCAACCCAGGGGACCTCAGGCTACTACAGACATTTTGTTTCAAACTTTAGCACTGTAGCGAAGCCCCTGACAGATCTCACTAAGAAGAAACTCCCCAAAGTAGTTGACTGGACACCCGCTTGTGAGCTGGCTTTCTGTCATTAAAGGAAGCCCTGGTTCGTGCTCCAGTACTGTTGATGCCTAATTATGACAAGGACTTTATTGTGCAAACTGACGCGTCCAACTATGGACTGGGAGCAGTACTTAGCCAGGTGGGGCCTGATGGGCAGGAGTACCCCGTGGCCTATTTGAGCAGAAAACTGCTAAACCGGGAGATGGGGTATGCCACAATTGAAAAGGAATGTTTGGCCATTGTGGGGGCAGTGAAAAAACTACAACCTTATTTGTATGGACCACATTTTACTGTGGGGACTGATCATAATCCTTTAAAGTGACTGCAACACGCCTCAGGGGAAAATGGGCGTTTGTTGCGCTGGAGCCTTGCACTTCAAGTTCACGACTTTAACATAGTTCACAAGCAAGGAAAGGCTTGCAGCAATGCGGATAGACTGTCTCGGCAGGAACAGCCGGATCACCTCCGGTAACCCTAGGATACTGCGGACCGGGAGCCAAATCGTTGGACATGGCACCCTGGTTGCCGCATGGACAAGGGGGGGGAGGGGTGTGATTGAATCACTATTAAATAACTTTTGGTAAAAATTTATTGTGCAGTGTTTCTTCAATGTATTCAACCCAGTGTTCTACAATTATGGCTTAGGATTCTTCTGTGTGTCCTGTATCACTTTAGCTAAGTAAATCCTGCTTTGTCCCGCTGTACTACACTACCGCTACACAGTCTGCTCTCCCTGGTCCAGCTTGATACCTTACCAACCATCTATCACCTATCACAGAGGGCTAACATAAGGGCCATGACCTCCGGCAGCAAAATCCCCCTGCTTTGCGGTGGTTCTTGGTGAAGACCGTGGGGGTTATTATACTGCATGCTTTTGGAAGGCCAGCGCTAACACTGACAGTTAGAAATCTCCTGAGAGTCGTAACAACTAGCCTGTGAAGAGAAGCCCAGTGCACACCAATGTGTTTCTACCAATTTGCACATACCCTCCTTACACAGGTGAGTCAGACCATGTGCTGCCTCTGTCAAGCTTGGAAAATATGTCTTGGGAGCTACTGGGCTACCTTGTCTTATGTTTCCAGAGTGCAGAGGACTCTTGACCACATCCCTTCGACTTCCAGATAGCCTTCTCCTGTAGGGGACACAAATCCTGCATTCTATTAATTTATGTACAGTGAGAGCTTCAAAAGGTAATTATTTTGTTACTTTTGTTTTTTATTAATGAGCCTGCTGCTCTCTGAGCAGCATCATCTGCTCTGTCATTGCAAAGTGATATGGGGTCCCTATCATATGTGTGTGTTTTGTACTTGATAACGGCTACTTCCTTAGGTAGCTGTATCACTGTCAGAAGTCCTTTTATGTGTTGTGAGTGCACTACTGCTGCTGTCATAAAATTCCTAAGACGCTATAGAGTCCCATAGTCATACACTACCCCAAAGGCGTACCTAAAGTCAGTGTGTATTTTGAACAGATTTTCCCTCTGCCAACTCACATGCTTTTTTTAATGCCATGAGTTCAGCTACCTCTGCTGAGTGAGGTGGGCCAAGGGGTTTATTTTCTATAACACCTTCATCATCTACAGAAGCAAAACCAGTACGCAATTCTTCTGAGTTCGTCTGTCTATGACAATTCCCATCCATATAAAATGTAAAATCCTTGTTTTCTAAGGGGGTGTCACTTATGTCAGATCTTGTAGTAAAGGTCTAGTACAAATATTCCATACAATTATGTGCATCTGTATACCTGCCAAATTCCTAGACATGCCTAGTTTTTGCAGAATTTAGGAGGGCAGATACCTCATGTGATGTATAGACATTGAATCATGTACCAGTACTCAGTGGTAGTCACAATCCCGACGCTGACAAAACCGGCGCTATAAAATCCGACATGTAAAGACTGATAACAAAAAATACACATGAACATTGTATTGACAACTATAAGGCTGACAACATGTAATCATCGACAACAATGATACCCGATAAATATAAAAAACTCACACTTTGAGATTGCGACACTAAAAATTATAGACATGTGTTTAATAACGACATATATGATATCCCGACCACTATAATGTGTACAACTGAAAACACCTATATCTCTGTAAAAATTAAATTCTTATTATACCGACACATATAATTACTATTCAATCATAAAAACGAAACATTCAATACCGACAACACTAAATGCCTACATCAGAAAATTCCACCATAGTTATAAAGATGACAGATTTTAGATACCGACATTACACTGGTATAATTTTTCACAAAAGCCATGTCATTAAGTAGTGCATTCCCACATTTTTAATGTAAAATAATATACTTTCATTTATCTTGCAACCATTTATAATATATCCCCCCCACCAAAGTCAATAACAACATTGCGGGAATTTTTTTTCCCATAGTCCCCCACAACCTTGTTAATCAAATAAGGGTACTTTGGCATATTTGTAATATAAAATAATATACTTTCATTGATCTTTACACCATTTGTAATGATCCCCCCAACCCACTGAAGTAAATAACAAAATTGCAGGCATTTTTTTCTATAGCCACTCGCAGACTTTGTAATCAAATGAGGGTACTTTGCCATATCTGTAATGTAAAATAATATACTTTCATTGATCTTTACACCATTTGAAATGTATCCCCTCTCCCCACCAATGTAAAAAACAAAATCGCAGGCATTTTTTCCCTTAGGCCCCCATGACCTTTGTAATCATATGAAGGTACTTGGCCATATCTGTAATGTCAATTAATATACTTTTAATTATTGTGGCCCAATTAATAATGTGCAAATATTTTAACAGTAAGCAGACTATGTCTCACATAAAGCAAATTAAACGTCCTGTCCATTTTTTATAATACAACAGCGCACATGTGTTTTATAATATCATGGTACTTCCATTTAATTCATATTAAACACGCAAACATATAACTCTTATTTTTAAAATTAATTTTTATTTCAAATTAATCCCATTATACTCCATGAAATTGTCATTTTAATAAAGTCATAATTGTTCAAAATAATGACCTGGTACTTGGACTCAGAATACCTTGAAGATGTCACAGTAATATAAATATATTAATGCTGTCCTATCTGATGTGAATGATTTGCATAATATTGATACATTTTGCACTTTGGAACATATAAAAATGTTTTGCACGAATTTGCACGCTGCCATTTCTACGAATTTGACTAGCTTGCTGGTTATTGTGGTGGATCTGGCTTTGCTGACCCAGTTCCAGAAATCGTGTTTCCCTGCTAATTGTCCTGTATTTGCGCCTGTATACCCTAAAGAAATAACTGTTTTTTTTAAAGTAAACCTTTTACTTTTACATTAATATTCTATTCTACAGTATGACTACGGATCATAGGAGTTTTGTTTCCCCACAGGACTCGAGCGAGTTAGAGCAACCTGGTCAACAACCCAGAAGAAAAATAGCTCCAGATCGTTATTGGGACCTCATGATCAATTTATATAGCGCCACTAATTCAGCAGCGCTGTACAGAGAACTCACTCACATCAGTCCCTGCCCCATTGGCTTACAGTCTAAATTCCCTAACACACAGACTAAGGGTCAATTTGTTAGCAGCCAATTAACCTACCAGTATGTTTTTGGTGTGTGGGAGGAAACCGGAGCACCCGGAGGAAACCCACGCAAACTCCTCACAGATAAGGCCATGGTCGGGAATTGAACCCATGACCCCAGTGCTGTAAGGCAGAAGTGCTAACCACTTAGCCAACAACTTCCAACTGCTTCAACAGCTGCCATTCCCGAGGAAGAAGAGGAACAGCACACGAGTCACCAGGATTCCACTGAAGATGAAGATCCAGGCGAGGAATCGAGCACCTCAAATCGCGGTCCACAATTTATCGAGGCTAAAAACAAAGTTTTAGTTTCACAGGTAATTTTTTTATTTATTTATTTACCCACCTATCGGTAAATATGTCCATTTCACATTTAATAGTTATTTTCAATAATTATAATTGCATAGCCATTACCTATACGTTCATGGACATGTTAACTGTATATTAAAATTTAACTTACTGCATAGTTACTGTATGCAATGTGTAATATGTATAGCTTCCCTGTAAAGTACATTTTTTTCACACCACGTGTCTTATATTTTTAATTAAAGTTGTACCATCTATTGTCTTTAAACATTATAAATATCAAATCTGATTTAAATGGGCACATCTATCCATTACTTTTTTTTTTATACAATTAAGACACAAATTTCAAACAGCTTTTGTTAGGTCAATATAGATAAACAATAGCTGTTCTGCAGACAAGGTCTATAGTTTGTTAGCAATTATATTATACAAATATGTAACCCACATATTTTTTAAATACCCATACTTGCTGTAGACACACATATCTATCTTGTGTTAATTAGAAATTCAAGATATGCTATCTCTTTTATTGCTTTAAACTGAGTTTAGCAACAGGCCCATTTGTAATCTGCAATCTGTCAAACAATGTAGTGGTTCTTGACCTCATGTCAATCTACTTAGTGGTGGGTGTTAAACATTTCTTTATTCTTTGGTTAACCCACATTTCTTTTAAAACAAAACCAGTACACTTAAAAAATTGACTTTCTTTATGATACATAAACCAAGTACAAATCATGTTAAATCTACTTTAAATTTTTATTGTCCTACATTTATTTTTGTTTTTTTATTGTTATATGATATTTTAGGTATTGTAAGTCAAGGACAAGATTATTGGCAAGGAGGGTTTGAAGACCAGCTACCACGTGAGGACAAAGAATTCCATTGCCAAACTTGTTTCTGCGGTCCATGGCACCCCTCAAAGGGAAGAAACCTGTAAGAAGCGGTTCCATGGCTGCCGTAAGGGCACCAAGGCGAAGATGGCGAAGGCAGGCGGAGTGTCCAACGGTAGGAAGAGGTTGAAGGTCCACTTCAAGCAATGGCAGGAGAACTTGCGTGATGACCTCAATACATTGGATGAAAATATTTCGCTAGTGAAAACCTCAAAGGATGTCTCCAAGTCTCATGGTAAGCTTTGTAATAATAATTTTAAAGTGCAAAACATACTATCGCTGAAACATTAGCAGAAGCAATCCATTCACATAGCGGTGCAAATGTACTATAATATTACATCAAACCAAATATATTTATTTTTTATTTGCGCAAATTTAGACATATTCCAAAATAAAGCACATGAATGATATTGTCACAGTTTGGTATTCTGGACTCTTGGGGGAGTGATAGTAACTGGTGTGAAGTAGGCACACTGATAATGTCAGTTCTATACCCAGACAGCGAATAGACAACAGATGCAGGATAAGGTACAATTAGCGATTTAATGATGCTTGAATGATCACAGAAAGTCTTGGTAATTAAGCACAAGGAACATAGGAACAGGGTGAGCAGTACCACCAGCAATGCAGTATGAGTGCATACAATATAGCAGTATAATCAGTGTATTCAAATATAGCGATATCAGGAACAGTCCAGCAACAAAGTGGAGATGGTAATGCAGCAGGTATATGAGACCATAATGAGGCAGCACGATACAGGAGGTACAAGTAACAGTCCAGCAACAAAGTGGAGTGGGTAAGAGCAAGCAGCTCAGATGATACGACCTGTAATAACCACTAAGCCACCGAGACAAATGTGGAGTAGATGATCTTGAGTGGTGCAGTCCATGGAGATATAGTTTGAGCAGTATAGCCTTTGAACAGCACACAGCAGAGGTAAGTGCAGTCTGAGCAGTATAGCCTTTGAACAGCAATACAGCAGAGGTACTGACGATCCAGGTGAGCAGTATAGCCTTTGAACAGCAACACAGCAGAGGCACTGACGATCCAGATGAGAGCACACAGAATAGGTAGGAACCTAAACAGCCAGGTAACTTGATGAACAGGCCCAGAGGAATGGGAGGAGGTGCCTTTTCAAGTTTAGAGCCAGAACCTGAGACCAATAGGAATCTTGCCAGAAACAGACAGGTGCTCAGTCTGCACATGTGCAGATCAGACTAAGGGTTTGAGGGCTGCTAATGAGGCACAGGTGAGTGTCTTGTCTTTGTTTATGGAAGCCAAATAAGCGCTGTGTGACAGTACCCCCCCCCTTTAAAGGTGGGCACCGCACACTTAGGATTCGGCTTCGATGGAAACTTCTTGTGAAAGTTCTTAACCAGAACTGGAGCATGGACATCCGCAGCGCCGATCCAGGAGCGTTCTTCAGGACCAAACCCTTTCCAGTCTACTAAATACTTCAAACCTCCTTTACAGACTCTTGAATCTAGTATTTGTTTAACCTCAAATTCTTGATCCAGATGGACTTTAGGTACTGTAGAGGAAGTACGGGTAGACGAAAAGCGGTTGATGACCAGCGGTTTCAACAAAGAGACATAAAAAGAATTGGAGATCCGAAGAGTAGCTGGTAACGATAATTTCACAGCAGCTGGATTAATGACTTTAGAAATAGTATAAGGTCCAATAAAGCGAGGAGCAAACTTCATACAAGGGGTTTTGAGACGGATATTCTTTGTAGAGAGCCAAACTTTATCACCTATCTTGAAAGCAGGTGCGGCCTGACGTTTTCTATCTGCCGCAAACTTGTAACGTTTGGAAGATTTCTTAAGACAACTCCTCACTTGATTCCAGATTGACACGAATCTCCGTTGAACGAGATTAACAGCAGGAACCTGGGTGGGTGGGAGGGAGGTAAACCTGGGAAATGATGGATGAGTCCCATACACAGTAGAAAAAGGTGATGTAGAAGTTGACTCATGAAGGGCATTGTTATGCACAAATTCTGCCCAAGGTAGAAGGTCTACCCAGTCATCTTGATTGGTATTAGAGAACATTCTGAGGAAAGTTTCCAAGTCTTGATTTACACGTTCTGTCTGTCCATTAGACTGAGGATAGTAGGATGAGGAAAAATTTAACTGGATACCAAGAACTTTACATAAGGCTCGCCAAAATTTAGACACAAACTGAACTCCACGATCAGAGACGATCTCTGTGGGACAACCATGCAACCGGAATATTTCCTTGATGAAGTGTATGGCAAGGACAGATGAAGATGGAAGGCCAACAAGTGGAACGAAATGAGCCATTTTCGAAAACCGATCTACCACTACCCAGATGGTATTATACTTTTTACTAGGGGGTAGGTCGGTAATAAAGTCCATGCTCAGATGGGTCCATGGTTTGTCCGGAATGGGCAGCGGGATTAATTGTCCAGTAGGTGATTGACGAGATGACTTATGTTGGTTACAGATCTCACAAGAAGCCACAAAGTCTTTAACATCACAATGAAGTTTTGGCCACCAATAATTGCGAGAGACCAAATCCATGGTTTTACGTACCCCAGTATGACCAGCTAAACGAGTAGAGTGGGACCAGGTCAGAAGCTTCTTTCGTAAATCAGATGGCACAAAAGTCTTCCCTGGTGGTGGTGTACTGGCTGGAGACAGAGTAGATGTTAATATACACTTGGGATCTAATATAGGACGAGGTTTTACCTCCTCGGTCTCGGTATCATAGGAAAAGGCTTGAGATAGAGCATCTGCACGTTTGTTCTTTTCTCCAGGTTTAAATGTAATTCGAATGTCAAAGCGAGAGAAGAAGAGAGACCACCTAGCTTGCCTAGGATTTAGGCATTGAGCGGATTGTAGATACAAAAGGTTTTTGTGATCCGTGAAAATTGTGACAGGGTATCTAACTCCTTCTAGAAGATAACGCCATTCTTCCAAAGCTATTTTAATGGCAAGTAACTCTTTATCGCCAATGGCGTAATTCTTCTCTGCTGGAAAAAACTTCCTGGAGAAAAACGCACAAGGATGGAACTGATTGAGATGAGACTTTTGAGAAAGGACAGCCCCTACTCCAACACTTGAGGCATCAATTTTCGAGGAAGAATGGCTGAGACGTATCAGGTTGTTGAAGCATTGGTGCCGAAGAGAATGCTTCTTTGAGGAAATTGAAAGCCTTTAAGGCCTCTGGTGGCCAAGATTTGGGGTTGGCACCCTTCCGGGTGAGAGACACAATGGGTGCCACAATGGTGGAATATCCTTTAATAAAACATCTGTAATAATTAGAGAACCCTAGGAAGCGTTGTACAGGCTTCAACCCCAAAGGGAGAGGCCACTCAAGTATAGCTCGTACCATCTCTGGATCCATCTTTAATCCTGTGCCTGAGACTATGTAGCCAAGGAATGACATTTGAAGTTGTTCAAACAAGCATTTCTCTAACTTGCAAAAAAGTTGGTTCTTACAGAGTCGTGAGAGGACTTCTGCCACGTGAAGGCGATGAGAGTGAAGGTCCTGGGAGAAGATCAGGATGTCATCCAGATATACCACGACACAATCATAGAGGAGGTCTCTGAAAATCTCGTTAACAAAGCTTTGGAACACTGCAGGGGCATTACATAAACCGAAGGGCATCACTAGGTATTCGTAGTGACCGTCACGAGTGTTAAAAGCAGTTTTCCATTCATCGCCAGTTTTAATTCTGATGAGGTTATAAGCTCCCCTAAGGTCTAGCTTTGTGAAAATCTTGGCCCCCTTATACGGTCGAACAATTCAGTGATGAGAGGAATGGGGTATCGGTTCTTAATTGTAATAGCGTTAAGACCTCTGTAGTCAATACATGGGTGAAGAGACCCATCCTTCTTTTTAACAAAAAAGAAACCGGCCCCAGCAGGAGAAGACGAAGGTCTAATAAATCCACGTTGAAGATTCTCTTGGACATACTCAGACATGGCTTGGGTCTCTGGCAGTGATAAAGGATATACATGACCTCGCGGAGGGATTTGGTCAGGTAGAAGATCAATAGGACAATCCCATGCCCGGTGAGAAGGAAGATGTTCCGATCTGGCTTTGTCAAAGACATCCCGAAATGACAGATACTGACTTGGAAGGCAGCTGGGTAGAAGTTCAGACGAGATGCTAGTAGAGGCCAGGGGATGAACACGAGAAAGACAATTTTTAAAACAGTTTGAACTCCAAGATAGAACTTGAGAAGTGGTCCAATCCATCTGAGGAGAGTGTTGTTGGAGCCATGGTAGTCCCAGAATGATAGGACTGGTAGAAGAGGGTAAAACATGAAAGGATATCATCTCCTTTTGTAATGCTCCTATTTGTAGAAGAATAGGCTGAGTGCATTTCTTAACGAGACCATTGGAGATACGAGATCCATCAATTGCAGAAATAGATACAGGATGCTCTAGGAAGGATGTGGGCAAGGACCCCTGAGACACAAGAGAAGAGGAGATAAAATTCCCAGCAGCTCCACAATCCAATAAGGCATGAGAATGAATAAGGCCTGAAGGGCCATGTAATATGACTGGAAATAAACATACTGTAGGTAATGATGATTGAGGAGAAGATTTAATATTGCCTAATTTGACTTCCCCAGAACAAATCAGGCTTTGGTATGTTCCCGATTTCTTGGGACACTTGTTAAGGATATGCCCTGGGTCGGCACAGTATATACACAACTTATTTTTAAATCTTCGGTCGCGCTCCTCCAGAGTCAAACGTGACCGTCCCAATAGCATCGGTTCCTCCTCAAGAGTTGGGGGAGGATAGCGAGCCAATGTCCTAGGTAAAGAACGATGAGAATTATCCTTATCAGCAGCTCTCTCTCTGAAATGTAGATCCACTCTGTTACACAAAGAAATTAAAGCATCTAAAGTAGCGGGTAGTTCCTGGGAGGTAAGGGCGTCCTTGATCTTATCCGATAAGCGGTGCCAAAAGGTAGCCACCAAGGCGTCATTATTCCAACATAATTCAGATGACAAGATGTGAAATGAGATAACATATTGTGCCACCGAACGTGACCCCTGGCGGAGTCTAAGGATACTTGAGGCTGCAGAGGTAACTCGACCGGGTTCATCAAATATTTTCCGGAATGTGGCTATGAAGGCAGTACTATCAGATAGGAGAGAATCATCACGCTCCCAGAGAGGAGAGGCCCAGGCCAAGGCCTGGCCAGACAATAAAGATATTAAATAAGCAACTTTTGCCCTGTGAGTGGGAAAATTCTGAGGTTGCAATTCGAATTTGATCGAACACTGAATGAGGAAACCTCTACAGACTTTCGGATCGCCATCAAACTTAGCAGGGGAGGGAATCCAGAGGGTGACATTAGAATTACTGGATAACTCAGGTACATGAGGTTCTGGTGCAGGAACAAGCGGAAGAAGTATGGGTATAGCGGATTGAATAGAGTCCACTCTGGAGGCCAATGCCTGGAAGCATTGAAGGAGTTGGCGTTGACATTCATCCTGTTGTTCTACCCTATGGAGTAACAGCCGCAGAGTCTGTTTAGCCAATGGTTCCCCAGGTGAGTCCATTATGGCCTGTTCATAATGTCACAGTTTGGTATTCTGGACTCTTGGGGGAGTGATAGTAACTGATGTGAAGTAGGCACACTGGTAATGTCAGTTCTATACCCAGACAGCGAATAGACAACAGATGCAGGATAAGGTACAATTAGCGATTTAATGATGCTTGAATGATCACAGAAAGTCTTGGTAATTAAGCACAAGGAACATAGGAACAGGGTGAGCAGTACCACCAGCAATGCAGTATGAGTGCATACAATATAGCAGTATAATCAGTGAATTCAAATATAGCGATAGCAGGAACAGTCCAGCAACAAAGTGGAGATGGTAATGCAGCAGGTATATGAGACCACAATGAGGCAGCATGATACAGGTGGTACAAGTAACAGTCAAGCAACAAAGTGGAGATGGTAATGCAGCAGGTATATGAGACCACAATGAGGCAGCACGATACAGGAGGTACAAGTAACAGTCCAGCAACAAAGTGGAGTGGGTAAGAGCAAGCAGCTCAGATGATACGACCTGTAATAACCACTGAGCCACCGAGACAAATGTGGAGTAGATGATCTTGAGTGGTGCAGTCCATGGAGATGTAGTTTGAGCAGTATAGCCTTTGAACAGCACACAGCAGAGGTAAGTGCAGTCTGAGCAGTATAGCCTTTGAACAGCAACACAGCAGAGGTACTGACGATCCAGGTGAGCAGTATAGTCTTTGAACAGCAACACAGCAGAGGCACTGACGATCCAGGTGAGAGCACACAGAATAGGTAGGAACCTAAACAGCCAGGTAACTTGATGAACAGGCCCAGAGGAATGGGAGGAGGTGCCTTTTCAAGTTTAGAGCCAGAACCTGAGACCAATAGGAATCTTGCCAGAAACAGACAGGTGCTCAGTCTGCACATGTGCAGATCAGACTAAGGGTTTGAGGGCTGCTAATGAGGCACAGGTGAGTGTCTTAGTCTTTGTTTATGGAAGCCGAATAAGCGCTGTGTGACAGATATGTTTTAAACTGCACTAATTATTGTTTCATGAAATGTATAATATACTTTGCATTAATTTTCCACAATATTTCAAAGGGTAAAAGGACGGGGAAAAAGAAGGGCCTATATAAGTCGCACTAATGATAGAGCATGTCCCGTGTAGTTTGAATTATTATATTTTATTAAGTACGGGGTGCTACCATTCCTTTGAGAGGCAGATAAAAGTTTAATAAAAGAAGGGCTTCATAGGTGCACAATTGCTCTAAATCTTGAAAGGAGTATAGAACACTTAAGACGTAACTTTTATTACTGACATATCAGCGAAATATAAAATAAAATGAACAAAGTTAAAACGTGATGTGTACTTAAAAGTTCGCTGGATGCTCCACTTCATCCCATTAGTCAATAATAACTTCCTTATACTGGATCATATTAGTGTGTATAACAATATAAATTTGCCCGATGGATCAATTATCTCACCACGTCTGGTTTTGATAATATAAGTAAATGATCAAAGGGTATAATCAAAAGTCTCTATAATTAGCTATTGGTTAATAAACTTCCCTCCTGGCTGATTAGATATTGCCCTAAGCTGTCTAGCTGTCAAGGGATCTATGAGGCAAGGTAATCTAGCAGGTAATTTACGCTGATCTATATAAGGTGTATTGCTAGCTACCTAATGTAATCCACATCTAACTTTGGGTCTAATAGGAGCATTAAAAAGGATCTGAGGATTTGTAAATAGGTAGTGAAGGGCATCCAGCCGACACGCGTTTCGCTATGTGTGCTTAGTCGTGGCTAGCGGAGGACGCGACTGACAGCTCTTTTATACTGTCAGTATGGGGCTACGTGGATGTCACGTGAGGATTATTTCCAATCATGTGGCGAGATTTAAGATTGATGTGGTTGGCTGCCTATCTCGGGTCTCGTAATATACGAGTCAATTTTGTGGATATTCTCCAATGGGGTCCTGCGTTATTATAGCTCTATGGCGATGATCCTTCTCATAGGACATTCTACAATAGTAGGGCGGGTAACGTGTCCCGTCAATACGTGGTAGTTATGGTAACATTTTGTAAACAAATGTCCTCTGAACGGACTGCACTTCTAAAGATTAGCCAATAAGGATTATGGATATCTCGCAGATATGATTTATATGCAGATTAATTATAGCTGCTAATACAGTTTGGCGTGATAGATGACCAATTATTTTTGTTATATGGGGTCCTGCAATATTCTAGCTCTATGGCAATGCCTCTTCTCATAGGACATTCTAAAATAGTGGGGCGGGTGCCATGTCCCGTCAATGCGTGGTAGTCATGGTAACATGTTGTAAACAAATGTCCTCTGAACGGACTGCAATTCTAAAAATTAGCTAATAGGAATTATGGATATCTCACAGATATGATTTATATGCAGATTAATTATAACTGCTAATACAGTTTAGTGTGATAGATGACCAATTATTTTTATTATATAATAGAAAAGAATCCTCAATTGCATGATGTGTTCAACTCTTGATAGTATATATATTAAAACTACTCAGTGATATTATAAGATAAGTATGGATTTATTAAAGTCATAAATTATCTGTGAACGTGCATAGAATAGTTGGGTAGTTACTGTAAATTGCAAGAAACATGAATAATTGGTGAAAAAATAAAACGTTGTATATCTTTCACAATAATAAGAGGGGAAAAAGAAATTAACAAGAAAGACCCCATGTGATGTGATCAACTAAGGGCAAAGAAAAATATTTTCTGTGCCAGATTAAAAACGTGGAAACCAATTAAGGTGTGGAGTTGAATATCAGTTATGCTTTGGAAGAAATGTATTTCCAAATTGTGAATAATTGTTAAATAAAATTGGTTGTGATAAAATTATCATGAGTGGAGGTTTCATTTGTTTATATTATATAGTTCAAGGATAATATAAGGTCAATGATCTTGGACTATCTGACATATGTGGTTGAAGACTTGTAGACGGTTTATATCAGTCAGGGATCCAAGATTGAATGAAATACTTATAGGAAGATTGTATAATTATTATTCTCATTTAAACCTTTTGGATCGATTGTGTCCATGAGAAAAATCATCTTAGCTTCTTGTTTTAGCAGTATTTGTTTTATGTCTCCTCCTCTGATATCCAAACTGACCTTCAGCATCCCAAAAGCTGTTAATAATTTGGGGTCATTATTATGGACTCGTAAAAAGTGGCGTGCCACTGATGTTAGAGTCCTCATTTTACTCACATCTTCTTTCGCATTCCGAATATTGCCGATGTGTTCTAAAAGTCGTTGTTTAAAAAGTCTAGTGGTCATGCCAATATATCTCAATCCATATGGACAAGATAGACAATATATGACACCCTGTGAATTACAATTTATGAAATTTCTGATTTCATGGCGATTATTAAATTTATCTGTGAAATATTTAGTTTTTTTCGTATACTTGCAGGCTTTACATGTGCCGCAAGGATAGAATCCAGTTAGTGTGGTCTGAATTGACGATTGTTTGGATTTTTCCTGAAAATGACTATGTACAAACAAGTCCCGTAGATTTTTTGACCTACGCCAACATGTTGATATCCGATCGCCTAATGTTTCCTCAAGATCAGAATCTGACTGTAAAATATAACTGTATTTTTGTAGAATGGTTTGTATTTCATACCATTGATTGTTAAATGTACTTATAAATCTAATCGTGGTATCGATAGATTTCGATTGTCGTTGTTTTTGTGTTTGAAATATTAAAGACTCCCTTGACAAGTTTTTGGTTTCTCTATATGCTTTTTTAATTAGATTGTGGCTATATCCTCTTTTAGACAATCTATTATGGAGTTCATTGGCTCTTTTGTCAAAGATGTCTAAATTCCCACAATTTCTCTTTGTCCGAAGAAACTCTCCTTTTGGAATGCTTTTAATTGCACTTGGATGATGTGAACTTGATGCATGTAAGATGCTATTAGTTGCGGTCTCCTTTCTATACATATCCGTTGATAATTCTTTTTGTTCCGTCACAAAAATTGTTAAATCCAAGAAAGTTACCTTAGCTGAATTAATATCATATGTAAGTCTTAAATTTAGATCATTATTATTCAGATGATTAATAAATTCTATCAGAATTTCTTTATCCCCTTCCCAGATAAGGAAAATATCGTCAATGAAGCGTAGCCATATAACAATATGTTGAGTATACATGTCATTTTCTCCATTGAATACCACTTGATTTTCCCACCATCCCATGTACAGATTTGCGTATGTCGGGGCACATGTTGTCCCCATGGCCGTTCCTCTCACCTGCAAGAAGAATTTATCATCATATGTGAAATAATTGTTTTTTAGAACAAATTCCAAAAGTTGCAATATGAATCGATTATGTTAATTTCTTGTTTTGGTTTCTAGGAAGTATTTTGCAGCCAATAGCCCTTTCGTGTGTTCTATGCTAGTGTAGAGGGCCTCGACATCGCATGTACACAACCACATATTCTCTTGTATGGTTATGTTCTGTATCTTGCTCAGTACGTCTAGAGTATCTCGTACATAGGAAGGAAGAGTAAATACAAATTCTCTCATATAAGTATCTACATATATACTAGCTTTCTCTGTGAGATTATCTTGACCCGAGACTATCGGTCTCCCGGGAGGTTTTTTCTCATTCTTGTGAATTTTGGGAAGTATATAAAAGGTTGCTGTTTTTGGTTTTTCTAGCCACAAGAAATCATAGCTGGTTTTATTTATGATGCCTTCATCATAGGCATCTTTAACCAAAATCTGATATCTAGAAAGGAAAGTTGCTGTGGGATTAGTTGGTAATCTGGAATAGCAATGAGTGTCGTGCAGTTGTCTATAAACTTCAATTTTATAGTCTGTAATTGGCCACAGGACCACATTGCCCCCTTTGTCAGAAGGCTTAATTATTATATCTGTCCATTCTTTGATTTCTTCTATTGCCTTACTTTCTTCAATGGTCACATTACTGGGATATCTGATTTGTTTCATTAGGCTATCAAATTCTTTAGAGACGAGATTAATATATGTTTGGATTTGGGGACATATTGAGAAATTCGGATTAAATGACGATTTCTTTTTCAAATTCGGGTAAGTATCTGGAGTTGTTCTGTAATTCTCTGATTCATCTTGGAGTTCCTCAAGAATTTGGATCATTCTCTGGTCTTGCATGTCTAGGGTATCAGATTGTATTAGATCTGTGGTGTTATATCTGTCCACGTTAATTGTTTGTCTCTGTTTAAAAAAAATTTTTAGAAGTAGTTTCCTTCCAAAGAGATATAAATCTTTTTCAATAGTGAACCGATCCATATTTGTGGAAGGGGAGAAGGACAGCCCTTTCATTAAGATAGATATTTGGGCTTGTGACAGTACTCTTTTAGATAAATTTATAATCCTTAAGGCCTTATCATGTTCCTCTAATATCGGCGTTTCCTGTGTTGTATCTGAGGAGCAGCCTCCCAATCTCTTCTCTCTCTTTTTCTTATGTTTCTGCCCCCCCCCGTCTCGTTTTCTTATATCCCTCTCTGGTTCTATTGATCTTTAATTGCCTCCTAAAAAATATCTTCTAGTGGAATTAGATCGTTCATTGGGACTATCACAAAACTCTCCATCCGATGTCTCTACCTCTGATGTGGTATAACCAGTCTGATGGGTTTGTGTGTATGCTCTCCCTCTCCATTGATTCCACTTAAATGCAGTATGATTTTCGAAATCTTGTTTGTCTCTAGTGAATTTTTGTCTTTTTTTATCTTTAACAATATGCTCAATTTCTTGTATCTCTTTTTTATATTTATCATATGTTTTTTGAAATTTATCCAGCCCTTCATACTCTTTAAGTTTATCTCCTAGTTTCCCAATTTCAACTGTGTATTGTTCCAATCTAATTTTATCATGTTTAATCAGAATACTCATAAGGTCCTGTGAGCATTTCAGTAGGGTCTGTTCCCACTCTTTCTTCAACATGTCATTAGCTAATTCATAGGCGGGAAATAGTTTTGGTCTGAGTCCTCTCGGGACCAGTTTTTGCTTCACATAATTGTCAAAGGTAGTCTTATTCCAAAAGGTTTTCATTTCTTTAATTAGCAGATGTTTTAATTCTAATAAATTTTCTGACCAATGTTGGTTTTCAGTTACTCTGAGTTGAGATTCAGTGAATAACCCATCTGCATTTGTTCCCCATTTGTCTTGTCTTAGACTCAAGTCCTCAAGGATATTTAATGACGCCATTTTGTTTTGATTATAAAAATGTTTAGTGAAAAAAAGCTGTGTTTGTTACAATAAACTCCTGGATTCTCTTTAATCCATTTGATTATATTCAATATCTAATGCACTGTGCTGACTTAACTGAAAGGAAATAAATCCTACTATAATACAATATTTCAAAGGGTAAAAGGACGGGGAAAAAGAAGGGCCTATATAAGTCGCACTAATGATAGAGCATGTCCCGTGTAGTTTGAATTATTATATTTTATTAAGTACGGGGTGCTACCATTCCTTTGAGAGGCAGATGAAAGTTTAATAAAAGAAGGGCTTCATAGGTGCACAATTGCTCTAAATCTTGAAAGGAGTATAGAACACTTAAGACGTAACTTTTATTACTGACATATCAGCGAAATATAAAATAAAATGAACGAAGTTAAAACGTGATGTGTACTTAAAAGTTCGCTGGATGCTCCACTTCATCCCATTAGTCAATAATAACTTCCTTATACTGGATCCTATTAGTGTGTATAACAATATAAATTTGCCCGATGGATCAATTATCTCACCACGTCTGGTTTTGATAATATAAGTAAATGATCAAAGGGTATAATCAAAAGTCTCTATAATTAGCCATTGGTTAATAAACTTCCCTCCTGGCTGACTAGATATTGCCCTAAGCTGTCTAGCTGTCAAGGGATCTATGAGGCAAGGTAATCGATACCACGATTAGATTTATAAGCACATTTAACAATCAATGGTATGAAATACAAACCATTCTACAAAAATACAGTTATATTTTACAGTCAGATTCTGATCTTGAGGAAACATTAGGCGATCGGATATCAACATGTTGGCGTAGGTCAAAAAATCTACGGGACTTGTTTGTACATAGTCATTTTCAGGAAAAATCCAAACAATCGTCAATTCAGACCACACTAACTGGATTCTATCCTTGCGGCACATGTAAAGCCTGCAAGTATACGAAAAAAACTAAATATTTCACAGATAAATTTAATAATCGCCATGAAATCAGAAATTTCATAAATTGTAATTCACAGGGTGTCATATATTGTCTATCTTGTCCATGTGGATTGAGATATATTGGCATGACCACTAGACTTTTTAAACAATGACTTTTAGAACACATCGGCAATATTCGGAATGCGAAAGAAGATGTGAGTAAAATGAGGACTCTAACATCAGTGGCACGCCACTTTTTACGAGTCCATAATAATGACCCCAAATTATTAACAGCTTTTGGGATGCTGAAGGTCAGTTTGGATATCAGAGGAGGAGACATAAAACAAATACTGCTAAAACAAGAAGCTTAGATGATTTTTCTCATGGACACAATCGATCCAAAAGGTTTAAATGAGAATAATAATTATACAATCTTCCTATAAGTATTTCATTCAATCTTGGATCCCTGACTGATATAAACCGTCTACAAGTCTTCAACCACATATGTCAGATAGTCCAAGATCATTGACCTTATATTATCCTTGAACTATATAATATAAACAAATGAAACCTCCACTCATGATAATTTTATCACAACCAATTTTATTTAACAATTATTCACAATTTGGAAATACATTTCTTCCAAAGCATAACTGATATTCAACTCCACACCTTAATTGGTTTCCACGTTTTTAATCTGGCACAGAAAATATTTTTCTTTGCCCTTAGTTGATCACATCACATGGGGTCTTTCTTGTTAATTTCTTTTTCCCCTCTTATTATTGTGAAATATATACAACGTTTTATTTTTTCACCAATTATTCATGTTTCTTGCATTTTACAGTAACTACCCAACTATCCTATGCACGTTCACAGATAATTTATGACTTTAATAAATCCATACTTATCTTATAATATCACTGAGTAGTTTTAATATATATACTATCAAGAGTTGAACACATCATGCAATTGAGGATTCTTTTCTATTATATAATAAAAATAATTGGTCATCTATCACACTAAACTGTATTAGCAGTTATAATTAATCTGCATATAAATCATATCTGTGAGATATCCATAATTCCTATTAGCTAATTTTTAGAATTGCAGTCCGTTCAGAGGACATTTGTTTACAACATGTTACCATGACTACCACGCATTGACGGGACATGGCACCCGCCCCACTATTTTAGAATGTCCTATGAGAAGGGGCATTGCCATAGAGCTAGAATATTGCAGGACCCCATATAACAAAAATAATTGGTCATCTATCACGCCAAACTGTATTAGCAGCTATAATTAATCTGCATATAAATCATATCTGCGAGATATCCATAATCCTTATTGGCTAATCTTTAGAAGTGCAGTCCGTTCAGAGGACATTTGTTTACAAAATGTTACCATAACTACCACGTATTGACGGGACACGTTACCCGCCCTACTATTGTAGAATGTCCTATGAGAAGGATCATCGCCATAGAGCTATAATAATGCATAGAAGTTATTATTGACTAATGGGATGAAGTGGAGCATCCAGCGAACTTTTAAGTACACATCACGTTTTAACTTTGTTCATTTTATTTTATATTTCGCTGATATGTCAGTAATAAAAGTTACGTCTTAAGTGTTCTATACTCCTTTCAAGATTTAGAGCAATTGTGCACCTATGAAGCCCTTCTTTTATTAAACTTTCATTAATTTTCCACAGACAGAAGAAAGAAAGAAGGCAGGTATCACCATTAGCACCAGGAGTATGAGGAATAAGTCAGCTGGGACCTGAACAGGTGAATTTTTTTTATTTATTATTTCACTGTAATTACTTTGTAACATAAACTTAATACTAACAGAATTTATCATTTCAGATACGCTGACCTCAAGGTTTATTGACGAATCTGTACATGACACAGAAGAAAGTAGCCAAGTCGTACATGAAGAATCATCTGGCTCCTCAATTGCATCTGTCAGATGTATTACACTTTTTACATACCACCAAGAAACCACTCATGTTGACAAATGTCATTACATAAATGTTTAATTAAATTTAATTTCATTTTTATATCTCCTCAGTTAAACAAAGAAGACTGTTTGCCGAAGAAGTTCCAGAGCATGGAAGTACTGAAGACATTGTGATCAATTTGGACGCCTTGTCCCTTGAAGTAAATACAACTGAAGATGTCTGCACAGTGGAACGGGAAGCACACACAGCCAAAATTAAGGCCCATGACAGCACACAACCCGATTCTGATACAGGCACAAATCAGGTCCAGGGTACTGTACAAGTGTTGGACACAGACACAATTGAGGTAATGGAAAACACTGACAACACCAGAACCAGAGAACAAAGCTCCAGCCGAACTTGAAATTTCACCTAAACCAACACAGCATGAGCAACAATTTCGTCATGGTGCAATTCACCAGGATCAAGCCACAGGTTCCTCTGTTATTGGCATGGTTCTGAACAATCTGAGGCAAATTTTGGACAATATTGAATTTAGTTTCCCAAACACTGTTGCAACAGGGAATGCTTCAAATGAAACATTCAGCTGCAATTCGAAATGTACAAGCACAACAGCATCAAATGTGGACTACTTGAATTAAGTTTTGATCACTCAGCAACAGGCGGCAGCTGCGAGCCTCACAGTTTCCACCACTCTGCAACTTATCGTAAATTACATGATGTGCAGAAATGCCCAACAGAGTGCTCCAACGCTATCCCAACCATCTCTGGTACAAACCTCAGGAACATCGACACAAGCTGATTGAACTGAAGGTGAACAACATACAACAACCAGAGATGAACAGCCTCATCATTGTAAACAGAAGAGCCACCTTTTGAAAACTTCTTCCCTGCGTGACAAACCAATATCAGGTAAGTAACTTTTGCACCTGAAATGTCTCTCACTCTCTCCATGTCTTTTTTCCCTGCTTTAACTATATGTCTGTCCCCACTTTGACCATCTTTCTGTTAGATAATAAGGGGTTTCTCATCTCTGTTTTCTCCCTCTCCTCCTTTCAACGTGCCCCATTATCATGCAGCAAACTGACAACCATGCCCCATCTTTGAAGACAGAAAAGCCACCATTTGAAAACTTCTTCCCTGCGTGACAAACCAACATCAGGTAAGTAGCTTTCGCACCTGAAATGTCTCTTACTCTATCCATGTCTTTTCCTACTTTGACTGTGTGTGTCCTTACTCTGCCCCTCTTACTGTTAGATAAGGGGTTTCTCAAGTCTATTTTCTCCCTCTCCTCCTTTCTAGGTGTCTTTTTCACATGCAGCATTCTGACAACAATGCCCCATCTTTGAAGGCAGAAAAGCCACCATTTGAAAACTTCTTCCCTGCTTGACAAACCAACATCAGGTAGGTAGCATTTGCACCTGAAATGTCTCTTTCTCTCAATGTCTTTTTTCCCTGCTCTGACTGTGTATGCATCCCCTTTTTGCCCCACTTTCTGTTAGATAATTAGGGGTTTCTCATGTCAAATTTCTCCCTCTCCTCCTTTATAATTGTCCATTTCACATGCAGCAATCTGACAACCATGCCTCATCATTGAAGACAGAAGAGCCACCATTTGAAAACTTCTTCCCTGTGTGACAATCCAACATCAGGTAAGTAGCTTTTGCACCTAAAATGTCTCTCACTCTCTCCTTGTCTTTTTTGACTGTGTGTGTCCACTCTGATACATAAAAAAGGTGTCCCCTTGTCTACTTCATTTACTGCCCTTGTATTATTCTAAATATTCTTTATCTATATGTAGAGTCTTGTGATTATAGTCAAGGGTGTTGACAAACTTTTCAGAAGATAACCTGTAACACTATGGAGATCCAGACAATCTCCAGATTTTATTTGTACAATATCAACAATGTTATACAAAGATTCAATATTGATGACAAAATTTGCAATGATTTTTTCTTAATACAAAGCTTTTCAGTATACTATATTGTGTGGACATTACATTTATTCACAGTGTATTGTAAAGATATGACAATAGAGAGTTATAGGGTTAGGGTGTATTGTATATGTATACAATAATATTGAGGGGTTAATGTAAATGAACACCCCTGTTAAAACAAATTTTGAAGGCGTTTCACACTTTTAAGTTCACAAGGTAAATAGCACTTAACTGTCAATCGATAAGTTGTTTACCATATTACTTAATAAATGACAGTAATATCTAAATAAAAATTACCACATACTTAATAAGTGAATTTACATTATTGTATTTTTAATTTACAAATTCTTAGTAATAATGTTACAACTATTTTTATGATATTAATGTAATGATAATTTATATATAGTTATTATTATTGATTTTACCAAATCTTTCTAAATGTTGTATCATAAAAAAATAGTTATATATACATTGTTAAATAGTGATTGTTAGGGATATTGCTTTTTTTAGTTATGTAAATATTTATAAATTCAGCAAATAAAATCCTTATTAAACTATTTACCACATACTAAATATAATGAAAGATGGTAGAGTAAGATGAAGATTATTTACTTCATTCAAAATTTGGAAAGTATTTCTTCTTAATTCCTGGTCAACTAAATCATATGTATTAGTAAATTATTTGTAATTACTTGAATACATAGAAGTTAAAAAAAGATGCAAAATAATAGATCTAGAACGATTTTCGTGCACAACATTGCCAATACCCACCCACTACACCCCCCCCCCCCATTTACAGTTTTAAAATAGAAACCAGAAAATATTAAAGTTTTGCAAGGTTTTTTGTAATCAAATACTATGTGGTGTTTAGTACATTGTACATTGATTACATATGTAATCACAGACGCGTAAAATAAATGGATGTCATGTAAAAGTGACATCTGTTCATTAGACAAATCACACACATTGCTAGATTCGAGTGCCATTTGTCTATGCGATACAGTCTGAACGTATTCACAAACAGACAACATGTCTCTACTTTTATAAGCTTTCAAAGTTCACGTGACTGTGTCTCTGTATGAAGTGTAAAGTAATTGAATTTGAATTGAATTGAATTTAAAACAGTAATTTACTCCAGCTAGACTCAGGATGACCTCTGTCAGTTTGCGCTATCTTTCAGACATTCATAGTGTAATAAATGACGTAATATAGGTAAAAAAATCACACCTTAAATCAGCCCCTATAAAACATGGTCGCAAACACTGTCAAATCGCCATTTAATGCTACAGAATAAGCTTGCTAATTTGTGTGGTTAATTTGGCTTTTCCTGCCTCTGCCTCTCTGCCTCTTACAGAGAACAGATATTGCTATACACTACTTTGTTGTACCTGCTTTCTATTCTTCTGGTATCCACATTTGTGACCCATTGGACTAAACTTTTGGAATACATTTAATCACGGATCACAGTAATCTTCAAATTATGGCTTCTGAATCTGGCGTTGCAATGAACACAAAACTGTCTTTGTCGATCCTGGACAATCACCATCGAATTGGCACATAGCCGAGAATCGGTGGTAAACGCTTCCGCAACGTTTTGGAAGTACGTCTGTCAATATTGATGTAGTTTTTTCATGAAATCGTTCTTCTCTTGCAGGTCTTCTCGCTGTCGGATTTTTCATCATCGTGTAGCCGTACCCAACCGCCGGGAATTGCATTCACACAGGGAACATAATCACCCTGCGTGGGCAGAAATAACTGATGTTGCAATTGCAAGACATAACATCAGGGAACGGGTCAGAAATACTCAAGAGAGCCCGTCACAGATCATTCAAACTGTGACAGCAGCAATGCCATCAACAAGCACAGTTTATAAGCCAAATCAATTTGCTTTCAGGCAAACCGTGAGAGGGTGAGAAACACTGATATGCCAGAACAGTCCACGTCCATCAATTTAAAAGAAATTGATGGAGAAAATTTCTTGGAAAGGACAGCACTTTTGAAAGTGAACAAATTTTAGTCTTTGCCCCTTGTCAGAATTTGGAAAAACCTTAGGAAGCTGCATATTGGGTGATGGATGGCACCTTCAAGACCTGCCCTATATTATTTTGCCAGATCTACACCATCCATGCTATGTACAGATGAAGACCCTGACATTTTGTGCAACTTGTGCATGGACTACTGTTTAGTAAAAGCCAGGAGTGCTATAAACATTTTCTACAAGACCTCCAGGAGTATTCCAGTGAATATAACATCGACTTGGCTCCACAGTACATCTTGACATATTTTGAGATTGCTGCAGTCAATGCCACCCAGGGTGAATTCAGAAACAGAAACTGTATGCATAAATGTTGCTTGTTTCATTTGGGTCAGAGCATCTACAGAACCATTCAGACAGAAGGGTTATCTCAGCCTGAACACCAGTTTTACACTCCAGATGAGGAATTTACAAGTCATGACTTTTCTGCCTGCTAACAAGAAACCAGTTGCTTTTTGCGGAATTAAAAAGACATTTGTCACAAAATCACCCGAAAATCGTATATATAGCTCAGGCGCAAAGAAACACATATATCTGGACTACTCAATATGACAATTTCAATCTATTAATAAATATGTTAAACATGATATGTCCAATATACAAAAGGTGTATACTCCCAAAGAGTATTAATTTTGAAAAGTTCTAAAGTAGTTCCACGTTATGTAGAAATTCTGCAAAACGGATTTCCCGATGATGGGCCTGATTCATCAAGGAACGGATCTTATCTTTCTGCATTGTAATTTGCGTTGAGTACTTTAAGTAAAAACGGGTTGTTCGCAATACAAATAAGGAACGCAAAGTCGAAAAACACACCCACATCCAGTCACGGAACATAATATCAACTGATCCAGAGCAATTTACTCACTTTAAAAGTTCCTCTACGTTAACTTCCGCTACGTTAAGATAAGAAATGTATACATCACGCCAAATGTGGGAGGTCCAACGAGTTTGTTTACAAATGTGAAAACATACTCCAATAGGTATTTATGCAGGAAATTTGTAACCTCATTATTCCTTTTCACATTTTACATGTTTTGTAAACTTTGAACAATGACTTTGCAGTATTTTTAATTGCTTAAATCCACACTCTGGTACATGAAAGAAAGATCGTATGATGGGTTTGTTTGTGTTTGATTTGAACTGAACATGTAACAAAGCAAATGCATGTCATTAATATGCACAATTAATGGAAGAAATATATGTTGTTTTAAAATCATGTCCCAATTGTAATAAAAAATGCATAGCGTACTCTTCCATAAGCGATACATGCAACCTCCACACAGATAAAGGGTGTGAGTCAGGATTAGAACTCATGACTCCATTTTTGGAAGGTGAATTTGCTAACCACTAAGGCAATGTGTTTTTGGAAAAAAAGAGTGAGAAGCTCAACAATACAGCATGCTTGCTACTGAAGAAAGTGCTAATTAATAGTACTCTTAATTATTAATCCAAAATATATGCCAATTATGAATCTCACTGGTAGCTTAGTGGTTAGCACTTTCTTACAAAAGTGGCGTCATGAGTTTGAATACCAATCATGGCCGTAGCATCTGTGTGCAGCTTGTGGACTTTATTCATTAATGAAAGAAACACCACAGGAGTTTCGCCCAAAACACTCTCCAAGTGCCAGAGTAAACCTTATATAGAAGGGGCAGACCAATCATTGGCGGTGGTGACTCTGAACACCACCGCTGAAATTAGTGGAAAGCCGACCCGGAAGTGCGCCCGGTTGCCTAGCAACCGGCACTCGGCAGCAATAGCAGGCGTCCGTCCCTGTGCGACGGACACAGCACGGGGACGGCGCCTGACATCATCATTGCTGCATATCTGATTTCGCTGATCTCTGCTCACTCTTCCACCCATCCGTGATAATTGCTGTGATCAACGCTCACTAGCTACTCTGCATGTATTGCTGACTACTGGTGACTCATTTCCACATCCCTGTGGTAAGCTGTGCTCATTGTTGCTGCATGCCTGGACTCCTCTGATCTCGGTGCTCCTGTTCCATTCATTCGTGGCTATCGTAGGGATCGATGTCTGCAGCCTGCTCTGCACGCATGGCTGGCTATTGCTGTGTCATTCTGCATTGTTGAGGTGCCTGTGTCTCTTCATCGGTTGCATATTTGGATTCAATTGAACTTACATTATATATCCGTTTGAACCGTTAACTCAACTGACTGTTTTTACTTTCCTGTATAACAGTCATGGTCTACCATCCACAGTATGCTCTGCACTCCATTGAACTTTATATTTATATTCCACTTCCTAGGAGCACTTGCTGTTGTCAATGCTCACTATGTATTCTGCCCACATCGTGGAACTCCGTTGATTGTTTCTACTCTTCTGCACAAAAACCGTGGTCCATCATGTACAGTATACTCTATACTTCATTGAACCTTCCATTCATGTTCCAGTTCTAAGTGATAATCGTTATGATTATCAACCGATACCTGAACAGTATCTCTCTGTATGCTGTTTAGATCTGTTTTCCCATCTGAAGCAGCTAAGTCCAAATTCCCATGTGGGAATCCCTGGTGAATACCTTCCACCCTGTTAGACTCCGCGCCTCTAGGGAAGTCTAGTCAATCCCAGTTGAGACAGCAGGATCCCACTCACTTCTTTGTGCACAAACTTGACAGTAAGAACCAGCCATGACAGATCCTGAGGGAGACCCTCTGCCAAAGATTTACTCCAACACCTGCTTGGTAGATTGGAACGTGAAGATGCCATGCAGATTCAACTGCTTCAATGCCTTCAGTCACTGGCTACTCGTATGGACAACTTTCAAGCTTCTCCATCTCTGCCTAATATGGTACAGGCTGCTGTTCATCCAGTTGTTCCAGAGACGCCTTTAAATTCTTCTGCCCTTCGCCTCCCAATGCCTTCTAAGTTTGATGGTAAACCTAAGTCTTGCAGCGGCTTCCTGAATCAATGTCTTATTCAATTTGAACTTCTTCCACAGAATTTTCCTTCTTCAAGGTTCAAAGTTGCATATATTATTTCTCTTTTATCTGGGCAAACACTGGCCTGGGCTTCCCATCTGTGGGAACGGAATGATAATCTGTTAAATGACTGCTCGGCCTTCATTGCTACTTTTAGAAGGATATTTGATGAACCAGGGTGTTACGAGCCGCGGCGGTGCCCAGCCGCCGCGACTCCCCTACCTCCGTCCCGGCCGTCGCTATGGCGACCGGGATGTCACTTCCGGGGGCTCGTCGAACGTTGCCGTAGCAACGGCAAGACGCTTTCCTGTCCAGCGCCGCTTCCCGGCATTACAGGGCAGCCGGGCGTCTGCGTAACAGCGGGGCAAGCCTGCGGGCTAATTGCAACAGCTTATGTGCAATTAGAGAGCTGGGCTCTCATTGGTCTGCTTCAGTATTTAGGGCAATGAGGTCTGCTACTTCATTGCCGGTTATAGCTTCTGCTTCCCAGTCTGCTGACCAGTGAACACCTGATTGGCAGATTAGACTCCGGGTTGTGTTGTGCCAGCTGGAGGGGTTCCTAACACAGGGAGAGTTATTTCCTCAGCCTCCAGTGATCCCTGGTTACGCCAGGGCTCACACTCCGTGCCCAATATGTAATCGAGTTTTGGACTCTCTCCTCCGAATTACATTGGAACGATGAAGCTCTGGTAGCTACTTTCTGGCAAGGCCTTTCCAATAAAGTCAAGGATATTTTGTCTTATCAAGAGTTACCAGCTACCTTGGATTCACTAATTTCATTATGTAACAGAGTGGATATTAGATTTCGTGAGAGGTCTTCTGAGAAGGAGAATCCTAGACGCTCATCTTTTTGGCTAGCTCCTCGATTTCAAATTTCTGGTTCTTTGGATGAACCTATGCAGTTGGGTCATTCTCGTTTAACTCCTGAAGAGAGGGAAAAGAAAATTAAGAATTAGCTCTCTCTTTATTGTGGGGATGCTAGACATGTTCTTAAACTTTGCTCTAAACGGTCGGGAAACAGCAGACCTTAGCTTCCTCAAGAAAGGTCAGGCTAGGGGCATACCATCACTCTCCGGATTTTTCTTTTGACCAAATTTGTTCATTCCCTGTTAGTTTACATTGGGCCTCTGAGACTGCTAATACTGCCTTGTTGGATTCAGGAGCTGCAGGAAAGTTTATCTCTCTATATCTCGTTAAACAGTTGGCTCTTCCTACAGTGCCTTTGGAGAAATCTATTACGATTACTGGTATTGATGTAGCTCGCCTCACTAACGGTCTTATTCAGCATCCCACTAGCCCACTTTGTTTACAAGTAGGAGCACTCCATCGGATGGAAATTTCTTTAATTGTTTGTGTGTAAACCTGACACACAGGCTGCTCCAGAAGGGGCGCTGCCCTTACAGCCTGCTCCAGAAGTGGCGCTGCCCTTACAGTCTGCTCCAGAAGGGGAGCTGCCCTTAAAGTCTGCTCCAAACTGTAAGGGCAGCTCCCCTTACAGTCTGCTCCAGAAGGGGTGCTGCCCTTACAGCCTGCTCCAGATGGAGTGCTGCCCTTACAGCCTGCTCCAGAGAGGGCACTACCCTTACAGCCTGCTTCAGAGAAGGCCCTGTCCCTCCAGTCTGTTCCAGAAACATTGCCACTTAATGCGCTTCGGCCCGAGTTGCCACTTAATGCCCTTCAGCCCGAGATGCCACACAGAACGGTTCAGCCTGAGATGCCTTCTGGCCTTGTCTGATCAGAGGCTCCTCACAGTGCTGATCGCTCAGAGGCTCCTCACGGTGCTGTCCGCTCACAGGCTCCTCACAGTGCTGTATGCTCAGAGGCTCCTTACATTGCTGTACGCTCTGCCGTCCCAGTCGGGGTCTTCTGCTCTGCCTTCCCAGTCAGGGACTCCTGCTCTGCCGTCCCAGTCGGGGACTCTACAGAGTCTGCTTGTCCAGCCAGATCATCCAGAGGCCTCTTCTGAATCTTCAGACCCTCCTCCAGCCTACTTTGATGGAGACCTGGAACAATTTTCTTTATGACACGATCTGCCTGCAGCTTGCTGCTTTGTATTGGCAGCTCCTGCCTCCAGGACTATTAGACTTTATTATTTGTGTTTTTTTTTATGTGTTGCAGCAACACCTCTATTCACCAGAGGTGCTGCTATTGTGCCTGCTTCTAGTCCCTTAGGAGTTAACCCTGCTGCACTAATTATCCCTGGCACCTGGGTGTTCCCTATGTATACCTGTCTCTCCCAGCATTCATTGCTGGTTATTGATGTTACACTCTGTGGTCACATCCTGCTATTCATTGTTGTTACTTCCTCCTGCTGTGCTCCTGGGTTTATGCTTAGGATCTCTACATACATTCTGCTGAGCTGTATCATCTGTGAACCTGGTATTTACCTATGCATTTCCCTGCACTTTCTGCCTGGAATCTTTCCATACCTCCTGTTTACCTGCAACTGCTGTATGCTTGGTAATTACTGCAAAGCTCACTATTACATCCTCTGTTCATACGCTTCAGCAAATGAACATTGAATGTGTTTCACCTTATTCGTGGCTCCTTAGCTGTATTCCTGCATTGATTCGTGACAGTATAACCAGCCCACAAAACAGCTTAGGAGTCAGGTGAAAGTTTTTTATTCTGGGACCTTTTTGTTCTGCAATTCATTTTCATTTTTATTTTGGAACATGTCTGCTTTATCAGCCTTTGAATTGCCACAACTACAAGCTTTACAGATGGATATAATCCTGCTACGCTCCCAGCTGGCTAAATTTTCTACCTTGCTTATGGACCCACAAAGGAGACTGTCAGACTCTGTCTCTCCTAATGCAGAAGCAGGTGATTTGTCTCCACCAACCTTCTCTGCTGTGGAATCTGTGCAAACAGCACCTCTTAATTGTGCTCCTACAAATTTGCAGTTTACTAAGAACTATGATGTAACTAATTCCCGGTTCACAGGTGGTTCACCCCCCCATCTCTCCGAAGAGGAGCAGCGGCGCAGAATAACAAACAAATTGTGTCTCTACTGTGCCAGCAATGTACACTTCTTACAGGACTGTCCTCCCCGCAGATCACAACAGTCTACTGATCCATCCTCTGTTGTTTCCTCTCTGCATTCCGAATTTGTTTATGCTCCACCATTTCTATTCTCTGGGATGAGACCCAATCTGCCAGCTCCAGCCGCCTGTCCTGAGGCACCAGCTCCAGCCACCTATCCTGAGCCGCCAGTTCCAGCCGCCTGTTCTGAGGTCCCAGCCTCTGTCTCCTGTTCTGAGGTCCCAGCCTCTGTCTCCTGTTCAGAGGTCCCAGCCTCTGTCTCCTGTTCCGAGGTCCCAGCATCTGCCTCCAGCTCTGAGGTCCCATCATCTGTCTCCAGCTCTGAGGTGTCATCATCTGCCTTCAACTTAGGGTCTCTTGCCACCGTGTCTGGTCCCGAGTCTGCTGCCACCGTGTCTGGTCCCGAGTCCGCTGCCACCGTGTCCGGTCCCGAGTCCGCTGCCACCGTGTCCAGTCCAGAGTCCGCTGCCACCATGTCTGGTCCTGAGTCCGCTGCCACCGTGTCCTGTCCTGAGTCCGCTGCCACCGTGTCCGGTCCCGAGTCTGCTGCCACCGTGTCCGGTCCTGAGCCTGCTTCCACTGAGTCCGGTCCTGAGTCTCCTGCCGTAGCCTCTGCACCCGCGTCTCTTGCTACCGTGCTGCCTGGTCCTGAGTCTCTTGTTATCATGCTACCCAGTTCCGAGTCTCCAGCTGCTGTCTCTGTTCCAGAGCTACAGTCCGTTCCAGAAACCTTGCTACTCTATGCGGTTCAGCCCGAGTTGCCAGACATGCAGTTCAGCCCGAGTTGCCAGACCATGCAGTTCAGCCCGAGTTGCCAGACCATGCAGTTCAGCCCGAGTTGCCAGACAATGCGGTTCAGCCTGAGTTGCCACTCTATGCGGTCAGCCCGAGTTGCCACTCTATGCGGTTCAGCCCGAGTTACCACTTGGTGCTGTCTGCTGTGTGGCTTCTCAAAGTGCTGTCTGCGCCCAAGCTTCTCAAAGTGCTGTCTGCGCCCAGGCTTCTTAAAGTGCTGTCTGCTCCCAGGCTTCTCAAAGTGCTGTCTGCCCCAAGACTTCTCAAAGTGCTGTCTGCACCGAGGCTTCTTGAAAAGCTGTCTTTCCTAGGCTAGTCCGGGCCTGCTACCAAGCCTGCCACCCAGTACGGGCCTGCTGCAGGTTGTCTGCCAAATCCGAACCATCCATTAGCGAGGGTGCCAAGTCCGAACCGTCACCTTTCTTTTAGGGGCATCCTTCCCAATTTAAAGCCCTTCTGAGGTTTTTTGCTTCACAGATCTCCTCCATACCAAGCATTGTTAGTAGCCCTAAGACAGGTACTATTCCTAATATCCCATTTTAGGGGAGAGGCTTTGGGATGGGTAAACCCATATATTGAGACGGATCATCACATCTTATCGGACTTACAATCCTTTACTGAAGCAGTAATCAACAAGTTTGTAACACCTCCCGCTATGCCATCTTGCGGGGCCTCTGCATTATCAGCAGTACCACCCAACTCACCTGGCCAAGACATACCTTTGTGCTCCACAAAGTTTTCACAGGTCCCAACTCCAAGGAAGTCCTGTAAAAGGGGAGGACGTAAAAAGAAAGGAGGTTCTGCAGTGTTTCAACTTCCATCTGGCATGGTCTCCTTTGCCTCTCTGCCCATAGACGAGGACTTTTCTGCCGGACCCCCCATTCTGGACTATGATTCCGATGAATTCAGACATTTTTGGTAATTGAGCGTCTGGAATCCGCCCTTAAGGGAGGGGATACTGTCACGATCTGCCTGCAGCTTGCTGCTTTGTATTGGCAGCTCCTGCCTCCAGGACTATTAGACTTTATTATTTGTGTTTCTTTTTATGTGTTGCAGCAGTACCTCTATTCACCAGAGGTGCTGTTATAGTGCCTGCTTCTAGTCCCTTAGGAGTTAACCTTGCTGCACTAATTATCCCTGGCACCTGGGTGTTCCCTATGTATACCTGTCTCTCCCAGCATTCATTGCTGGTTATTGATGTTACACTCTTTGGTCACATCCTGCTATTTATTGTTGTTACTTCCTCCTGCTGTGCTCCTGGGTTTATGCTGCTTAGGATCTCTACATACATTCTGCTGAGCTGTATCATCTGTGAACCTGGTATTTACCTATGCATTTCCCTGCAATTGCTGCCTGGAATCTTTCCATACCTCCTGTTTACCTGCAACTGCCGTATACTTGGTAATTACTGCAAAGCTCACTATTACATCTTCTGTTCATACGCTTCAGCAAAGAAACATTTAATGTTTTTCACCTTATTCGTGGCTTCTTAGCTATATTCCTGCATTGATTCGTGACACTTTAGTCCTTCAACTCTGCATGAAACCAATTGAAGAATCTCCAGTATTTTTCTCTGACCAATTTAACCAAGTTAGTACTATTATCATGAGTTTCAGGAGGGGCCTTCTCCCTTCTTGATTCTGATGATCCCATTAGTCACAACACCATGGACTTTGTTAATGCATTCTGACAGATTTTGTTGTCCATCTACAATCAAGTCATCTGATCAGGGTTTCTCTAGACCCATATCAGCCTGTGTGTCACTTCCTGCACTTGTCCACAAATCCACTATGAATGTCTCTTCAATCAGGCAGTTTGTGTCACCTAAAGAGGCAGATAACAAGAAGGAAAAAAACCCTCTCTATGCCACCTCAGTCACAACAAACATCAACCTTGGTGGCTGACTTTATGAGCATATCGCCATCTTGTGACAAAATAAAAGGTACTATCCGGACCCTAGGCTGGGACTCTGAGAGTGAATTTATTGAACATACTAGAGACTTAGTGGACGAACTTGCCAATTCTTCTTTTGCTCTTGAAGAATTGGGTCTTCTTTGTACTTCATTGGAAAAGAGGCCATTTGTGTCTCCAGGGAGATTCTATAAAAAGAAAAAGAATAGGAGGGAAATCCTGAAGCGAGCTTATATGGAGCATCTGTTATCCGCTCCTTAAAAGGGGGACTATGTTACGACTCTGCCTATACATTGTATGTGGCAGCAGTACCTCAAATTCACCAGAGGTGCTGCTGTTCTGCCTCTGAACCTTACACCATGCCTGTAGGAGTTAATTTCCTTTTCTGATTAGAACTGCACCTGTCTCACAGCTTCTAATACCTGCCTCAATCTGTGCTCTGTGCATTTCAAAGTTTTTACCTGGCTGCTGCTTTGTCTCCTGTTTATCCCTGTTCCAGTATTGCTTTGCTGCTGTCTGATCTCCTAATGTGACCCTCTGCCTGATTACTGGACTATGCTTATTTGTTTGTGACCCAAACCTCTGCCTGACTATTGGATTCTGCTTGAACTCTTGTTGCTCTGACCTCTGCCTGGTCACTGGACTCAGCTAGTCTGTCTGCTTCCCTGGACTGCCTCGTGCCTCTGGCAATCTGGAATCCTGACCCCTGCCTCCTTATTCTGGAGCCTCATGCCTCCTGGCAATTGGGTAACTCATTATACTTGTCCCTGCATTTAAACAGTATTTGTCATTGCTTGGAACCTGTTGCTTCTGTGGACTATTCCTATCATTCATCACATCTGTTCATAATTGGGTATTGGATTATACCTGTTTATTCTGCTACCTGAAATCTGCATATTCCACAAACTCAATTCTGCTCCACAAATGTTGCCTAAATAAAGACACTTGGGGCCTGATTCATCAAGGTACGCAACCGTATACGCATCTGCATTGACAACTTTGAGTGACGCAAACACTTACGGGAGTGAAATAAGCACCTCAAACAGCAAAAACACACCCTCCTGTGGTCCTCTACACTTAAGGGACGGAAATAAGCAGTGCAAACACTATAAAACACACCCACCTGTGGATCTTTAAACATAGTACAAGCACAAGCGACGGATCTCAAGCGATTGACTGGAAGCTAAGCAATGTATACGTCACGCCCAATGTAGGAGGGACGAACAGTTTGTTTACACATAACACAACACAATGCCTGGGGCTTATTTTTACGAGATAGCTCTTTACTCATTAATCAGTGGCAAATAACAATGATGTGGAACGTTGTTTTTCGTTTTACTAGTAATTAGCATAATACACACAAAGACATTGCTCAAGATCTTTCTGTGTTTAGGATTTCAAGTCGCCGTATAGTATGCAAAATGCATGGACATGGCTACATTAAAAACACATGAATAACGAATATATCAAAATGTATGTGGTGTAAATACATCTTGCCTTTTCAGCAAAATGCATAGCATACTCTTCCATAAAGGATACACACAAGAGTGTATACAACCTCCATACAGATTAAGGGTTTCTGTCTGGATTAGAACTCATGAATGACTGTAGGGAAAATGGGACAGCTACCCACTAGCCCAACCTGAGATGTGAAAAAACGCAGACAACACCAACAATACAGCATGCGTGCTACACAGGCAACTAACACTTAATACTACTCTTCATTATTCACACAAATTAGTCACAAAATACCCATCTCACAGGTAGCCCACTGGTTAGCACTTTGGACTCACAACACAGCAGCCATGAGTTCAAATACCAAGCATACCCACAACTATTGTGTGGGCTGGAATCATTATGCTAACAAGAAACGCAGGAACTTCACACAATGTTTTTTTTTTTATTTTGATTTGTTATAGACGCGCAACCACATTCTAAAAAAATGCCCTCATATGTCTCCTGTATTGTAAGAAAATTATTTTTTGAGGTGAACTTTAGAAAAGCCTCAGGGCTCACGCTTCACATGTACATTATGATGTGCATACTGACATTCATTACTACAAATGGACTAAGAGGGGGGAGTTGTAGGGGACAGCCTCCTTGGAGTTAAATGCAACAATGCCTGCAGACTGACTTTCATCTGGATCCACGGCGTAAATGTTATGGTATGTACTCAGCTTTATCCAAGCTGAACGCTCACCACACTCCAGTACCATGGACCTTTGCATTGCTTGCACTTCTGCCTTACACCACTGAGGTCATGAGTTCAAATCATAAACATGGCTTCATCTGTGTACAGTTTCAATGTTCTCTTCAATGTGTGACTGGCTTTGCTTTGACACTTAAAGCTAACCTTGGTCTATCACTACAGTGGCACATGATTTGGGGAGCTATGGCATTTGACATATACCTTTTGGAATGATTCTTGCCCCCAGGGCACATTATTTATGTGTCTGCTATTACTACGGATGGCCTACCTCTTGGAGGGGTGGATTGGTGGTGGAGGGCACATGTTCCTTTGGCTGACATGGAATTAGCAAATGGAAACCTTTTTTCTTCATCTACTGCTTGTGCTTGGATGTGATTTCACCATCTTCTTGTCTTGCAAATTACTATACGCAGCACCGGTACAGCATGGTGGCTTATTATTTAGCACCTCTGACTCCCTGTGCTGGTGTCATGAGTTAGGTTTCTGACCATTGCCTTATGTGTATGGAGTTACTGTTCATCCCATGTTAGTGTGGATTTCATTACAAAATACACAAAATACACTTTGTGTATCTTCATTAGCTGATAGCCACAATTAGTAGGGCTATAGAAATGTTGACATGATGATGGATTTGTGTCAAAAATATGTTGCTTAAATGTTAGTCTTTTTTGAATTCATATCCATTCTTTATTGACCTTAGACCCACATGTTGTGCATTTGTAATAGATTTATAAAGACGCACACACCAATGATTTAGTTTGTCAACTTTTGATTATTTGTAGAAAATAAAAAAAAAATTAACTATTTACATTTCGTCCAAAAACTATTTACAGATTAGTTACCCATACAAATATGCCCATGCACTTATTTTTTTATCTATTTTTGATGTATATTTTTTTTTTATTTTTTTATGTTTTTTAATTTTTTTAACATATTGGCCAATCTTGACCTGTTCTCTGGACGATGGGGAGAGGGGTGGAAAGGTCCAAGCTTGCTCCACGTGTGCTGTAAAACAAATAAAGAAACACATAATTCCATGGCACAGAAATTTTCAAAGCAGACAGGACTTACTACAGATGTGTACGTTACATAACTTTAAACTCTTCGGCCTCTTGCTGCAAATGCATTTGCCCACACACTAGACATTGATAAGGCTTTTAGTTTGCATTTTTAGCAATATACAAAAATATGGTGTGCCCAGGGGTGAGAGGCGTGGACATGGTCATCTTTACAGCATTATATGCCCCAGGGCAAAGCACTACAGTGGGTCCCTACCTAAACAACCACTCAGAGGAATAAAAAAACATTGCTTTCTAAGTGATTTAAGAAAACAATAGAATAATATACTGACAAGTTGATAAGCCTATTGGGCCCATCTGTTCATGTGGCCCCTGCCTTGCAAGATGGCTCTTGCTGTGGTTTTATTTGTTACACAAAATCAAATTTGTAGGGCCATTATATTTTAAACCGGTGACATTTATGTCACCTTTTAATAAATATGTGTGACAGCAGGGATTATTTTCAAGTATAATGGACATTGCAATGTTATCCAAATGGGAAAAGCCTTTCCTGTCAATACTTACTATCTCTTAAGGCCTCGGAATCATCAGCCACCACCAGCTGGCTGTCCCACTCCTGGTCCGCCTGGTCGTGGGGATCTGCCTCCACCGCCGCCTCAACATCCAACTCGGCCTCACCATGGGCAGATGCCTCGGACTGGGCCTCAGGCTGGGACTCGCCCTCACACTTGTTCTCCCCCTCCCCCTGGCCCTCCGCCTCCTGCTTGGCCTCGCCCTCAGTGTCGGCATCACCCTCGGCCTGGACTGCCCCCTCAGGCTCCAGCTCAGCTGGCTGCTGCTGCTCCTCCCCCTCCTCCTCCACCACCACCGGCTGCCAGCGTTCACGCCGTTCCCGATGTGCCCGGTCTGTTGGAAACAACCCAAATAAAACAGGGTAGTTGTAAAAGAATCACCAGCTTAATATACATTAGAAATACGATAATCATGTGATCAGACAATTTGAATAAACTTCTCATTGCCAGCACAGACAAATATTTTCTACTCCTAAAGGATAAAAACATGATAGACACAAACCACTTCACATGACCTTTAACAAATGATTGTTTTGGGTATAGGGATGTGTAATATCTCATTGGCCTAGTGGTTAGCACTTTGGTCTCACAGTAGTGGGTTCAGGAGTTCAAGTCCTGACCATGGACTTATCTGTGTGGAGTTTGCATGTTCTCTCAATATTTGCATGTGTTGACTCCAACACTCCAAAAAAAATACTACCGGCCATTTTTTTTGACAGATTTATCAAAATGCCAGTAGACTGTGTGGATATGTTTGGAAATTTAAGTCTCTAAGCTCCAATGGGGCAGGTACTGATGTGAATGACTTTTCTCTGTACAGCGCCACTGATTTCATGGATGGATATCAAATACTGAGGTTGATGACAATACTTTTGAAATTGCCCTTTGTTGGGACTCCCTCACATTGCAAATAGGCAGTTAATTAATGACTGATTAGCTATATTTAGTTAAGTATGTAATCTGTTTGCACCTTATGGGACCTTGAAATAATTTTAAAAAACGCTAAGGTGTTTGGGTTTACAAACCTGCCTTTTAAATGTTCTGCCACTCCAATCTGTTTTTAAGGTAACGTCAGCAAGTGACAGCATTCGGGTCAAGAGTTGGAAAGCCTGATTCCAAAAACCACCCTTAATGTTCAGAAGTTTCCCACAAAAATATTTAGGTCATTAAATTGGCAGCAGACAAATGTAGGACACAGGAGCCAAAGCATTTTGGGTGCACTGGAAGGGAATGACCTTTATAGTGTGCTTGCACATTGTTATGTAGGCCATGTCAGGTAATTAGGGTGAACATATTTTCCAACATATAGCAAAGATATATGTCTACACATGTTTTTGGCGATTAATACAGAACTCACTTCCTAGAATCTCCTGCCGGAGTTCTTCAAGGAGCTGGGGCTGCCGGCGCCGGAGATCGCTCCACCGCCGCTGAAGCTGAACGATCATTCTCCTCGTATGATACCGCAGGCGGAGGTGTCTGTGGACCCTTTGAGAGGCCCGCAGTTTCACCTCATTGGAGATATATCTCCCTGAGGGCACGTTATCCATGCCCTCGGCTAACACCCTCAACTCACGACGAGTGAAGAAACCGGCCCTCATTTTTACTAACACTCACAATATAGTAGTATTCTGCGCTGTGATTGGTTGTCTCAGCACGTATGGCCGCACTAATGTCACACGCGGATCTTTCAGTGTCACGGCTAGGAATATTTGTGGATCCTCAACCTCTACTTAGATGGTAAAGCAGAGGGTGGTGGAGACAAAACACGCTGGGATAAGTTCAGATGGAGAATCACAATGAAGAAATACACAGACGATAAAGTAGTGTTGCAACGTTAGTATATTGTTCAATGGTGCAACAGCAGTAATAAAAGGCATGTACAACTCAGCTGTGCTGAGCACACGGTAGTTGACAAATAAAACAATCACATCATTACTTCAAGTGGAAACCATGAGCAACAGCATGAAAAACAAGCAATACAGTTCAACGCTGAGATGATGATCCAGAACACTTGTAACCTTGTAACACAGACAGAAATAAAGGAGAATCACTGACACAGCCTGAAAGTCCGATGAGGATAGTAAATAGACTTGGCTGATCCAGATGGAATGTGATTCACTTTAGCGGATGGTGATACGTAATGTAACGGTTCTTGTCAGCGGAACAACAGATGTATATATATATATATAGTCCAAGAGCTTGGTGAACTAGAGACATGCAATAGAATGTTGCTAGAAGTACAGCGTGACAATAGAAGTCCAACACACAGAGAAACGTAAGTTCATCCCTTTGACAGAAAGCAGCTGATATCGCACAGAACTTAATTAAAGGAACTAGCTCCTAGCTCGGCAATGATTCTTAGAAATAATCCAGCAATTCACAAACAGCAGAATGATAATAATAGTCGTGCCAGACCTAGAACCACAGATGACCAGAACTTGATTGTAGTTCAACAGAATAATGAACAGCCGAGCAGAGCGGTAATGAATCCAATCAATATGAGCACAGTTTATAACAAGCAATTCATGACAGTTCAATGTGCAGATGAAAGTTCAATGAATAGTTGCAGCTTAGAGATGAACCATGAAATGGTATTCAGCAGGGCCAATCAGAGATCAGCGATGACAGGCAATCTCGGCAAACGAATAACATCCAGGAGACACTCAGGGAGTTAGGTATGCAGCCAGAACCCACGATAGTGTGAGTAACACGAAGATCAGGCAATGAATCCCTGATCACAAGAGGTTGATATAGTCTTCAGTAACCAATAAGCTTCAGAAGGAGGTTTCCAATTAGGATAACAGAAAACAGCTATGAAAAGGTAGAGACTCTGAAACAGGAGACAAGCACCAACATAGTTCCTTAAAGGGCAAGTCACACAGCAGCACCTAGTTATTAGGGATGTGCACCGGCGACTTTTGAGGTCTCGTGTTTTGTGTTTTGGATCCGGATTTTCGTTATTTTTGAGGTTCGGATTTGTCTCGCAAAACACTTGACGAAAGGTCTCGGTTCGGATTTAAGGTATTGGATTCGGATTTTTTTTGAAAAAAACATAAAAAGTTTAAAAATCAAGTTTTTGGGCTTATTTTCACTCCTAGGCTATTATTAACCTCAATAACATTCAATAACAAGCATTTCCACTAATTTACAGTGTATTCTGAACACCTCACAATATAGTTATTAGTCCAAAACGTTGCAACAAGGTATCTTTCTGGACTGCGTAGAGGAGTGGGTCACCACAATATATATTAAAAACCCTGAACTTTTATGATTCGCACCAATAATTGTACCTGGACTGCGTAGAGGAGTGGGTCACCACAATATATTAAAAACCCTGAACTTTTATGAATCGCACCAATAAATGTACCTGGACTGCGTAGAGGAGTGGGTCACCACAATATCTTAAAAACCCTGAACTTTTATGAATCGCACCAATAAATGTACCTGGACTGCGTAGAGGAGTGGGTCACCACAATATATTAAAAACCCTGAACTTTTATGAATCGCACCAATAAATGTACCTGGACTGCGTAGAGGAGTGGGTCACCACAATATCTTAAAAACCCTGAACTTTTATGAATCGCACCAATAAATGTACCTGGACTGCGTAGAGGAGTGGGTCACCACAATATATTAAAAACCCTGAACTTTTATGAATCGCACCAATAAATGTACCTGGACTGCGTAGAGGAGTGGGTCACCACAATATCTTAAAAACCCTGAACTTTTATGAATCGCACCAATAAATGTACCTGGACTGCGTAGAGGAGTGGGTCACCACAATATATTAAAAACCCTGAACTTTTATGAATCGCACCAATAAATGTACCTGGACTGCGTAGAGGAGTGGGCACTGGGCACCACAATAAAATATATAAAAAACCTTCAACAGGTCTGCATTACACTACACATACGGCTGCTCCTCCATCCTCTCCATCATATACATGTTGGAGTTTTAGCGTGTGACAACCTCTTGTTTTTGATAATGTCAGTGCATTTCGAATATTTTTCAATTTGCCCCACACCACTGAATGTACTTTATCTATGATACGCATCTATCTATCTTGACTGCGTAGTGTGGTGGCCCCGGTACACAATTTGGTACCGGGGCCACAATAAAATAAATACACCCTCCACGTGTCAGAATTCCACCAAACAAGTATCTGGACTGCGTAGTGGGGTGGCCCCGGTACCCAACTTGATACCGGGGCCACAATAAAATAAATACACCCTCCACGTGTCAGAATTCCACCAAACAAGTATCTGGACTGCGTAGTGGGGTGGCCCCGGTACCCAACTTGATACCGGGGCCACAATAAAATAAATACACCCTCCACGTGTCAGAATTCCACCAAACAAGTATCTGGACTGCGTAGTGGGGTGGCCCCGGTACCCAACTTGATACCGGGGCCACAATAAAATAAATACACCCTCCACGTGTCAGAATTCCACCAAACAAGTATCTGGACTGCGTAGTGGGGTGGCCCCGGTACCCAACTTGATACCGGGGCCACAATACCTCCTCCAAACATGCTACAGACAATTCGTCATTGAGATCCCATTAAGTATGTTAAAGACAGACAGGGTCCAAGTGTTATTAGTTGACTTTGTAAAGAAAAAAACTGTCCCTGTTGCACATAGTCGTGCAATGAAGACTTACTTTTTCATTTAAAGGCACGATCTTTCAAGTGTAGTGTTTGTAAGTCTAAGTCATATTATACTTTTGGTAAAATTGGTTTTTTTTGTTCCTCTTTATGTTAATTAATTAGTAATAGAATTAAAGTAGGAAATAGAATTAAATAGAATTAAAGTAGGAAATAGAGTGGTATAGAGTTGTAGTGTGGTATAGATAGAGTGGTCCACACAATATAATAATAAAACCCTCAACTGGTCTGAATTCCACCAAACAAGTATCTTGACTGCGTAGTGTGGTGGCCCCGGTACACAATTTGGTACCGAGGCCACAATATAATTTAAAAACCCTCCACGTGTCGGAATTCCACCAAACAAGTATCTGGACTGCATAGTGGGGTGGCCCCGGTACCCAATTTGATACCGGGGCCACAATACCTCCTCAAAACATGCTCCAGACAATTCGTCATTGACAGACCCCAGACAGACAGGGTCGTAGTGTTATTGTTTGACTTTGTAAACCCAAAAAAATGTCCCTGTTGCACTTGCACATAGTCGTGCAATGAAGACTGACTTTTTCATTTAAAGGCACGATCTTTCAAGTGTAGTGTTTGTAAGTCTAAGTCATATTATACTTTTGGTAAAATTGGTTTTTTTTGTTCCTCTTTATGGTAATTAATTAGTAATAGAATTAAAGTAGGAAATATAATTAAATAGAATTAAAGTAGGAAATAGAGTGGTATAGAGTTGTAGTGTGGTATAGATAGAGTGGTCCACACAATATAATAATAAAACCCTCAACTGGTCTGAATTCCACCAAACAAGTATCTTGACTGCGTAGTGTGGTGGCCCCGGTACACAATTTGGTACCGAGGCCACAATATAATTTAAAAACCCTCCACGTGTCGGAATTCCACCAAACAAGTATCTGGACTGCATAGTGGGGTGGCCCCGGTACCCAATTTGATACCGGGGCCACATTACCTCCTCCAATTTCCAAGTGTAGTGTTTATAACATCTTAACACTACACTAATTCTAGCACGTCAAAACCTCTTGTTTTAAATAATGACAGGGCATTTAACTTTTGATTTAATTTATTGAATTTGTTGGCATTTTCTTTTACTTTTTGAACATGGCAAACGACTGTTGAATGGTCACATAATGCCAAAAAAAAAGGTGCAAGATGGAATTGTCCTTGGGCCCTCCCACCCACCCTTATGTTGTTGAAATAGGACATGCACACTTTAACAAACCAATCATTTCAGCGACAGGGCCTACCAAACAACTGTGGCTGAAATGATTGGTTTGTTTGGGCCCCCACACCAATAAAACAATTCATCTCTCCCTGTACAAACTAAACAGGCTCTACTGAGGAAAGATGTCGTCCTTATCCTCAACCTCTGATTCCTCTCCCCCTACAGTGTGTACTTCCTCCTCCTCACACATTATCAATTCGTCCCCGCTGGACTCCACAACCACAGTCCCTCTGTACTGTCTGGAGGGCAGTGCTGTACTTCATTGAGGAATTGATTATTCATTTTTATAAACATCATTTTTTCAACGTTGTGAGGAAGCAACCTCCTTCGCCGCTCACTGACCAGGTTCCCCGCTGCACTAAAAAACTCTTTCCGAGTACACACTGGAGGGGGGACAACTCAGTTAAAAATAGAGCCAGTTTGTACAGGGGCTTCCAAACTGCCTTTTGGAGTTCTACCACGTCACTACCTCTAGTTAATTTAGATTGCAAGGCTTGTAAATATAAATACTTTGAAGATAAAAAAAAGCAGGCTGCACAGACTGTGGAGCTAGAAAGTGAAATTAAATGGACCACGTTACTTTTGGTGGCTATCTATGCCCCCCCCCCCGCCCTACACTTGTAGTTGAATATAAATAAAGCAGCCTGCATAGACTGTAGAACTAGCAATTCAAATATACAAAGAAATGGACAAAGGCAGTTTGGTATCTGTCTGCATCAGATCCCCTCTCCACTAGGAGTAAAACAGAAAACTTTTCAGCCGTTATATAATCTAGAATATAAATAGAAATTGAGAAATGCAATTTGGTATCTGTCTGCATCATAATCATCAACATCCTCCTCAGCGCCAGCTACATCAATATCCTCCTCCCAGTGCACAACATTCACACCTTCATTAGCCAAATCTGTAACTGGACTGTGGGTGATCCTTCCAGCATATGCAGAGGGCGTGCTGCAAATGCTGGATGGAGTCACCTCTTCCCGTACAGTGATGGGAAGGTCAGGGTTCACAACCAACAACACCCTTGGACTCGCCTTGGGGATTTGTGATGTCATCTGTTAGAAGGCAGAGTTCTTTGCTGTTTTGTTGTTGTTGCTGACAGCATAACTCTCTTAAAGTTTTTTTGTAGGGGGGGGGAGGAGGGCTTTGATCCTTGGGTGAAGTTGGACCACTAGTCATGAACACGGGACAGGGCCTAAGCCGTTCCTTGCCACTACTTGTCGTAATTGGCATATTGCCACTTTACGTTTCTCCTCAGATGATTTAAGTTTCTTTTTTTGCTGTTTTTTGAGAACTTGGCTTTTTTGGATTTTACATGCCCTGTACTAGGAGATTGGGCATCGTGCTTGCCAGACGACGTTGATGGCATTTCATCGTCTATGTCATGACTAGTGGCAGCAAGCTTCAGCATTAGGAGGAAGTGGGTCTTGATCTTTCCCTACTTTATCCTCCAATTTTTGCTCTCCATTATATGTAGCACAAGATACTGCAGAATGTGTGAACTTGGTAATATTGCAGTACCAATGGACTTATAATGCTGGATTGGTTTTGCAAATTTGGAATAATGGGGAAATAACTATGCCCTTAGAAGCACAGAGCACAGGACACAGCACCACTGGACTGAACAGGACACGGCACAGGACCCAGCCAGCACTACGGAACTCAGCAGGACAGAGCACAGGACACAGCACCACTGGACTGATACTGCAGAATGTGTAAACTTTGTAATATTGCAGTACCACTGGACTTTTACTGCTGAATGTGTGAACTTGGTAATATTGCAGTACCAATGGACTTATAATGCTGGATTGGTTTTGCAAATTTGGTTATAATTATTATATTTTTTTTTTTTTTTTGAATTTTTTATTTTTTTTTTACTTTTTTCTTTTATTTTTTACAAACTTGGGAATAATGGGGAAATAACTATGCCCTTAGAAGCACAGAGCACAGGACACAGCACCACTGGACTGAACAGGACACGGCACAGGACCCAGCAGCACTACGGAACTCAGCAGGACAGAGCACAGGACACAGCACCACTGGACTGATACTGCAGAATGTGTAAACTTTGTAATATTGCACGTACCACTGGACTTTTACTGCTGAATGTGTGAACTTGGTAATATTGCAGTACCAATGGACTTATAATGCTGGATTGGTTTTGCAATTTGGTTATAATTATTATATATTTTTTTTTTTTTTAATTTTTTATTTTTTTTTACTTTTTTTTTATTTCTTTACAAACTTGGGAATAATGGGGAAATAACTATGCCCTTAGAAGCACAGAGCACAGGACACAGCACCACTGGACTGAACAGGACACGGCACAGGACCCAGCAGCACTACGGAACTCAGCAGGACAGAGCACAGGACACAGCACCACTGGACTGATACTGCAGAATGTGTAAACTTTGTAATATTGCAGTACCACTGGACTTTTACTGCTGAATGTGTGAACTTGGTAATATTGCAGTACCAATGGGCTTATACTGCAGGATTGGTTGTGAAAATTTTGTGGTAATTAAAAAATATTAAAGTAGTTTTTGGTATTTTATAAAAAAAATTTTTTTTTATTTTTTTAAACACAGGGGAATATTGGGGAAATAACTATGCCCTTAGAAGCACAGAGCACAGGACACAGCACCACTGGACTGAACAGGACACAGCACAGGACCCAGCAGCACCACTGACCTCAGAAGGACAGAGCACAGCACACAGCACCACTGGACTGATACTGCAGAACACAGCACAGCACAGCACAGCACAGCACAGAACTAAACAGCACAGAACTAAACAGCACAGAACTAAACAGCACAGAGGACCACCTAACACACCCCTCCCTCTACCCTGATCAATGCCCGAGTGAAGATGGCGGCGACTAGCGGGGAATTTATAGGATCCGAGTATCGCGAGATCCGACAACGGGATTATGAGTCAGAGCCTCAGTTTCACTTTTGAATTTGGCGCCAATACCCGGATCTGTCTCGGATCCGACTCGGATCCGCAACGTTCGGGTGGGCTCGGATTTCAGAAATCCGAGCGCGCTCATCCCTACTAGTTATGAGAGCAGTGTGTGACATTCAGACACCGGTGCGTGTAATGGTCTCCCACCAAGAACATGGCAGCCGTCACCGATGAGGCGAGTACTCTGTGCTCTGCAATTAGGAAGAAGAGTGTACACCTGGTTTATTAATACAAACCTCCATTTAAACCCACCTGCACTTTGATTTCCTTCTGTCCATTTGCTTTTTTGCAGAGCAAGCAGTAAGTTCAAAATGTACAGACATATTGTAATATATACCAAATGTTTGTATCTCATAATGTAGGCATCTGTTTTTTGAAGAAATATGTGTGTCATTGCTGTAATGAAACTGTGATCAAAAGTGCCCTTGGCCTAACATTTTACAGGCAAAGAATACAATAGTAGGCTACACTATGCTAAGTACTTTTACCTTATCCCTATCAAACGCACTAATATTTGAATGTTAGCATTGTTGTTTACATTACCTGACCTTGGATTTCAATCCTGTTTGACTGTTGTTTTGCAGGCCAGCCCAGGCATTACCCAGTACAAAATTTACTCTTTTGTGCTTCTTGACATTCAAAAAAAAAGTAAGTATAAATAGTTCAGATATCTTTTAGTATATACCAATTGTTTGTATCTCATATTGTAGGCATCTGTTTAGCATGAAATATGTGTGTCATTGCTGTAATGAAACTGTGATCAAAAGTGCCCTTGGCCTAACATTTTACAGGCACAGAATACAATAGTAGGCTACACTATGCTAAGTACTTTTACCTTATCCCTATCAAACTCACTAATAATTTGCTTATTGCATTGATGGACACATGGCTCCAAATGTATCAACTTATTTAGACGATTAGCTTACAATTTACATTTGTAGTACACACTATTAAGTGTGTTGGTGGCTGATTTGTACAATAAGCTTAATTTTTAAAGCACAATATAGGGTTTGGCACTCCAAAAATCTGATTGTGATATCATTGACTTTTGTGTGTGGATAACCTGTTAACCAATGTTATGCTTTTAAAAGTGACGAGTGGTAGTAGTCGCAGAATGTTTAAGTAGTTTTTGTCGCCCATTCATGTAAAAATGTAGTGGACAAAGTCAATGTTGGTTAAATATAGAAGCAACAATGTTTATTATAATAAGGGGCATGTGTTTGATACATAGGTTGAAGTTTGCTAAATGCTGCCTTTTAAGGGGGCGGATGGCCTTACAATCTGTATTAGCACGTGACTGTTTGCATTGCCAATACATACACTCCTTATCTTTGAAATAGGAATATGTCTGAGCCAGGACCCAGTGGCGAGCAGGCACCAGGGCGGCCAAGCATGCACAAAAATTTTTTTTCTAATGAGGAACTGGAGGTCTTGGTTACGGAGGTGTTAAGTAGGTTCCATTCTGAAGACCGGCAGATTAGTGGACATGAGTGTCCCCGGCAATGGGAGCTAATAACAGCAGCTATTAATGAAATCTCGCCCTATGGCCGTAAATTGCATGAGGTCCAGAAATGGTACTAAGCAAATGTTTTACAGAAAGCCCTAGATAATTTGAATGGCTGTGTATAGTAGTAGTTTCATATATATATATATATATATATATATATATATATATATATATATATATATATATATAATAGATATAGATATGTATGTAGATTGTGTGATAGTATTAGTTAGGCAACTGTGAGCTAAAACCAGCCTTATGTCTATAAAGTATTTCTCTATCAGGGCCCTTAGGTGATGTTAAAAAGCAGCATGGGCCTTGGTCACATTTACATAATCAGTTTTGCACATTAACCACGCTTGAAAAGGCCAAAACATTTATGTAAAATGTGCCATTACTAATTGTTGTGAATGGCAAACTTACACTATTTTTTGTTTTCAATTTAGATTTTTTTTGCTGGTATTTGATGGCATAATGTTTGTCTATTCCACTGCTGGACAGACTATAAAGGGAGACTTAAAAGCAAACTTGCTCGCCAACACCGTCATGCACAAGGGACTGGGGGTGGTCCACCCCTCGACATAACATTTAACCCCCTTGAGGAGCGTGCAAGGGCCGCAATAACAATGGTGGAGATTGTTGGGGTGGGTGACATAAACACTGGCTATAGCCCACTCCGAAAAGGAGAGGCCGCTCCACTAGGTACATGATGAGTTTGCTTTGTAAATGTGTGCAAAGGTTTATGTCTGTCTCAGCAAATGTCTAAACTCTCAGGATGTGTCTGGAGGAAAACTTTAATTGCAAAATGTCTTAGCCTATCAGAGTGTAGTAAATGAAATGTAGACACTGAAGACAAAATGTCTCAATATGTAGGGCTTTTAGCAAAAGTTAAAAACATAAGTGGCAATGTTTGCTTTTGGGGACTGTCAAGGCCTGCTAGCACATTCAATGTCATTTGAGACTTGACCAATGCTACATCACACGTACTAAAATTTGTTTGAAAACATAATATTGATCCATACTGTTTGTATAGAAATATCTTAGTGTTTATTTTTATCTCTCTACAGAATCTGAGCAGCAGCCCTGCTGCACACGTGCAGGAGGAAGATGCCCGTGATGTGGAGGAGGCTCAGCTGCAGCCAATTGAACATGTAAGGGTGCGGACACTCTCACTCGCATCCCAAAGACTTCAAAACGCCACTGAAGCACAGAATGTTCACCTGGCACTAATAGCTAGCACTGTCCAACACACGGATCAACTCACCACTCTCAATAACACACTCTCCACTTTCATGAGCACACACACCACTTTCATGACCACACACACCACCCAAATGTATACTCTAAATACCACAATGTCAACTATCGCAACACTCCTGGGTGATCTCTTGCATGCCCACTCCCAACGCACCTCCGGCACATTCCCTTCACCCAGTTCAGATTATTTTTTCACCAGCCCCCCATACCCCAGTTTGTCTGTTGGCTCTACCCTCCCTGTTGTGTCTGACTCCTCCCTCCCTGTTGTGTCTGACTCCTCCCTCCCTGTTGTGTCTGACTCCTCCCTCCCTGTTGTGTCTGACTCCTCCCTCCCTGTTGTGTCTGAATCCTCCCTCCCTGTTGAGTCCGACTCCTCCCTCCCTGTTGTGTCTGACTCCTCCCTCCCTGTTGTGTCTGACTCCTCCCTCCCTGTTGTGTTTGAATCCTCCCTCCCTGTTGTGTCTGACTCCTCCCTCCCTGTTGTCTGTTGCGTCCACCCTCCCTGTTGTGTCTGACTCCTCCCTCCCTGTTATGTCTGACTCCTCCCTCCCTGTTGTGTCTGACTCCTCCCTCCCTGTTGTGTCTGTTGCGTCCACCCTCCCTGTTGTGTCTGTTGCGTCCACCCTCCCTGTTGTGTCTGTTGCGTCCACCCTCCCTGTTGTGTCTGTTGCGTCCACCCTCCCTGTTGTGTCTGTTGCGTCCACCCTCCCTGTTGTGTCTGACTCCTCCCTCCCTGTTGTGTCTAACTTCTCCCTCCTTGACCCAAACCTATCCCGTCTTTATTGTTTAGCGTTTTCCTGTGCCTTTGCCTCCCCCCCTGCCCAGCCCCCCTTCCCAAACCCTTGCCCAGCCCCCTTCCCCAACCCCCTGCCCATGACCCTGCACCTTCACAGCGTCGGACACAATCTGTTCCCCCTTGCACGTTTGGCTGGTTCCTCTGACTCCTCTACATCACGGGTGACCAGAAGTCAGAGTCGGACCCAGTCGAGTAATATTCCATATAAGAAACCTAAAAAAAAATGACGTAGGTTTCTTATTTTTTAAAAAAAAAATATGATTTCATATATGGTTCAAAATATATGTTATTTGTGTTTTGATTAAAATTGGTTATAGTAATGAAACTATGTGGTTGTTATTGTGATATTGCATATTCTATTATGTTGTTTAAAAGCAATACTTGTTATCAAGTATAAGCACATTAGTAGCTCAGAACACAGGGCCTGATTCATTAAGGATATTAAATGAAGAGGTATCTTATTTCAGTCTCCTTTCCAAAACCATGTTACAATGCAAGGGCAACAAGAGAGTGTTTGCTGAGGCTCTCTATTTAAATACTGACTGTTTTTGCATGCAGCAAACCAATTTCAACATTATTATTTTGTGTACAAATAAGCAAGCAATTTTTTGTTTGCTACATTAACTATCATATGGAGTAGAGTTTGGATCACCGCACTGACTATAAGATTTTACCCCAATTATAATACATATATCCCTATAGATATCTCCTAAATAGGATCTCTTAATTGGTAATTGGGGTGCAACCTTAGAACTCCAAGTATAATCTAAACAAAAAGGAGAAAAAAGCGAAGTTTCTGATATAAGGTGCACTAAATCTTCTGATAGATAATATCGATAATTACCATCCTATAAAACATAACTTTTATTGGGTAATAATTTAAAAGCGAAATATACTGAAATATAACAATTAAAATCCCATGGATATAAATAAAAGGCTGGATACACTCAAAATAGTACCTATATAATCCCACTATAAGTTATATGGTACAGAGGTATAATAGTGTGATTAGTATGAATAAGTCAGATAGTAAATAAAGAAACATACGCCATAATAAGTAGTTATGTCTCTAATATAATGTCTGTTAAATAACAGACTATACAGGCTGATAATGTCCAGCTGGCAGTTAGAGGTTGGAACGAAATGTCCCAATTACCTCTTGTAAATCACAAACGCTGGTATATAATTCCTTCTGACTCAATCCTGCAGATCAACAATCAGTTGAAATGGAAACTACCCTGCAGCATATTCAGTAGCGTAACATGTAAAGTGTAGCAGAAACGTTATTTGAAAATTGTAGTTGCTAGTATGTTATCCCTTCCAACTCATTCCTGCCATTTGTAATCGGTTGTAGTATAATCTACCCAGCAGCGTATTCAATAGCACTGTATGGTGGATAACTCAAAGGCGCTATCACAGATTGCTGTTATGGGGAGTGTATTGCTAACTGCCTGCTAGGTTTCCCCTCTAACTCTGGGCTTATAGGGGTAGTTAAATAATCAGACTCCTCTTAGTGCAAATATCGAGTGTGGCCAGCTGATACGCCGACGCGCGTTTCGCTGTTGCTTAATCAAGGCAAGCAGACTGAATGAACTGACAGTTCTTATATACTGTCAGTTCTGTGTGAACATGCTGGCGTCACCACGTAAGGAGCCAATCATGTTGGGGTATCATGTGAGTGAAAGACGTAACTGCCAATGGGGAAGAGACTCTCTCATGACTCCTCCCAGCAGTCATTATAATTGGTCAAATATCGGCAAGGACTAAATTAAATGAATCAGATAAATGAACCCTATTTCTACGGACAAGTGAATGAAACCCACTTTATATTTGATAAATATTTGAAATATATAGCTCAACATTCTTTTTTCTTTATATATGAAGAACTGCATGTCAAGTTTATAGTCCCACGGGGACCCGCTGTATAACGCTCATAGAACGATCTTTAGCAGTGGTTCTTATAAGTAAAGTCTACTTCTGCTGACACATCAATGGACACACAAAAAAGTACCTACATATTGATTTGTATAGCATCTAACACACCTCTTCTTGTAGGAAACTATCGTTGTCAGATTTATAATCACTTGTTAATCCACTAATTAATGCTCACTAAAAATATTCTTACAACCATAACTATGTTTAACAGATAAACAGATACCTTATATGATCTAGTGCATAAATTTAACGTGTCTTGTTCATTTTTATCTAATGTTGTTATGTACCAATAAGTAAAAGTGTATACTTCTTTTATATTTTACATAAGTTTGGTGATTATATAGGTGAAGAAATCTCTAATATAGAGTTATGAAATTATAAAGTGCTAAAAATATTTAACAATATAAATCAGTTCTATATAACCTATTTATCCTGTCATATATCTAAAATATATCATTATATAATTATATTTCTAAATCCTCATCTTAAATTGTGTTATAATTAATTAAAATGAATATTCATCATGAATGATCCATTTGATCTTCATAATGTTAGTGACAAAATTAGTGAAATATTCGAAGTCAATTCTGACTATTAAGTTTAATAATAACAAAAATAATTATTAAATATAGTGAATAATTGTGTTTGTGTATGAAGATTAATGTGATGTCTAAATAATAATTTAATGTCTGAGTGTCACTTAAGGATTTGTTACTGGCAAATTAATATGGCTTTATCAATGAGTATCTATTTTAACATGGTATTTGATGATTATTCTTATTCCTACGGGTGTTGTTGTTGAAGACCATACATGGCTTTGTACATGTGACATTGAAACACTATATACCAGCATAGAACATGAATTAGGCTTACGGGCCTAGGCTTACGGGCCTATTCATTTTAATTAATTATAACACAATTTAAGATGAGGATTTAGAAATATAATTATATAATGATATATTTTAGATATATGACAGGATAAATAGGTTATATAGAACTGATTTATATTGTTAAATATTTTTAGCACTTTATAATTTCATAACTCTATATTAGAGATTTCTTCACCTATATAATCACCAAACTTATGTAAAATATAAAAGAAGTATACACTTTTACTTATTGGTACATAACAACATTAGTTAAAAATGAACAAGACACGTTAAATTTATGCACTAGATCATATAAGGTATCTGTTTATCTGTTAAACATAGTTATGGTTGTAAGAATATTTTTAGTGAGCATTAATTAGTGGATTAACAAGTGATTATAAATCTGACAACGATAGTTTCCTACAAGAAGAGGTGTGTTAGATGCTATACAAATCAATATGTAGGTACTTTTTTGTGTGTCCATTGATGTGTCAGCAGAAGTAGACTTTACTTATAAGAACCACTGCTAAAGATCGTTCTATGAGCGTTATACAGCGGGTCCCCGTGGGACTATAAACTTGACATGCAGTTCTTCATATATAAAGAAAAAGAATGTTGAGCTATATATTTCAAATATTTATCAAATATAAAGTGGGTTTCATTCACTTGTCCGTAGAAATAGGGTTCATTTATCTGATTCATTTAATTTAGTTCTTGCCGATATTTGACCAATTATAATGACTGCTGGGAGGAGTCATGAGAGAGTCTCTTCCCCATTGGCAGTTACATCTTTCACTCACATGATACCCCAACATGACTGGCTCCTTACGTGGTGACGCCAGCATGTTCACACAGAACTGACAGTATATAAGAACTGTCAGTTCATTCAGTCTGCTTGCCTTGATTAAGCAACAGCGAAACACGCGTCGGCGTATCAGCTGGCCACACTCGATATTTGCACTAAGAGGAGTCTGATTATTTAACTACCCCTATAAGCCCAGAGTTAGAGGGGAAACCTAGCAGGCAGTTAGCAATACACTCCCCATAACAGCAATCTGTGATAGCGCCTTTGAGTTATCCACCATACAGCGCTATTGAATACGCTGCAGGGTAGATTATACTACAACCGATTACAAATGGCAGGAATGAGTTGGAAGGGATAACATACTAGCAACTACAATTTTCAAATAACGTTTCTGCTACACTTTACATGTTACGCTACTGAATATGCTGCAGGGTAGTTTCCATTTCAACTGATTGTTGATCTGCAGGATTGAGTCAGAAGGAATTATATACCAGCGTTTGTGATTTACAAGAGGTAATTGGGACATTTCGTTCCAACCTCTAACTGCCAGCTGGACATTATCAGCCTGTATAGTCTGTTATTTAACAGACATTATATTAGAGACATAACTGCTTATTATGGCGTATGTTTCTTTATTTACTATCTGACTTATTCATACTAATCACACTATTATACTTCTGTACCATATAACTTATAGTGGGATTATATAGGTACTATTTTGAGTGTATCCAGCCTTTTATTTATATCCATGGGATTTTAATTGTTATATTTCAGTATATTTCGCTTTTAAATTATTACCCAATAAAAGTTATGTTTTATAGGATGGTAATTATCGATATTATCTATCAGAAGATTTAGTGCACCTTATATCAGAAACTTCGCTTTTTTCTCCTTTTTGTTTACATTAACTATCAGTCAGATTTTAAAATAGGTAGCAACTTCAAAACTAATTTGAAGCCCTTGCATAGTAACAAGGGTTTGGACAGGACTGTCAGGAACAGCACTCATCTGAGTCTGCGTGATGCATATGTGACAGGGTTAACCACAAAAACAACCACCTGGTCTGTCTAAAATGATTAAATTCTTCCCTATCTATGCCACCCACTAGCTTTGCGATACTAATTACCACTACCAAGGTTTTATCGGACAAGAGCTGACACACCTTTTTAGAAAGCCTTCGGTTCGCTCTAGCATTAATCTAACACAATTTACTTTAATCAGAGTTCACATAAACCACAAGGTTTGCACAGTTTCAATTATGCAGCGTCTGGACCAAACTGTCGCGTGAATTCGTAAGAACACAGAGACTAGAAATTATTAAGTGTAATTTAATATCGAAAATACATCCACAATGCTTAAGATAAAACAGATAATAAAAGATATACAAATATAGTGCAATTGTTTCATATAAAATAAAAAGGATGAAACACAGAATTGATACCTCACTTAGAATCAAGTTTCTGGTGCTGGGAGAAGCAGGAAAAATGGGACCGCTTCAATCAAATGACTCCCTTAGAGTGAACCACGAGTTACATTTTCACTACAGTTTTAAAACCAAGCTACAGGGCCCACAGCCCCCCTTTCTGTGAGGGCAGAACCAACAGGACTGTAGAATGCAAATTAGGGTTTGATGATTATGCTGTAGAGATAGGTTTTTGTCACTCTATTCTAACTTCTCACCCATATGACTTACAAACCTGATTTTACCTCCACACAACAGGTCATAAGTTTCCCTTCATCTGCATACCACACATGCCTCTGGTATGTATGATATTGGAGAAAATGATAATAATAATCCGTGGAGACCTAATAACTATTTAGTAGTGTCGTAGCTGACAAAGCATCCATGCCTGAACTAAATGTCTCTATAGTCCACACAATGATATTTTCCTGTGACCCTATTCAGCTTGAATCTCTCATTACTATACAACCCTGTCTCTGCAGTCGGCATGTCTGGGGCCTCCCAAACATGTGTTAGATTTCATGTCTTGCAAGAGATATCCTCAGAGGCTTTCATATTTGCGTCCTGCCATAAATGGTGTAAGGCGCTACCCTTATCTACCAGCCCCCTTGGGGTAGTTTAACATACACAAAACCCATTGATCTAACAGCTTCTAAGAGAACCATGTCACACTATTTCTAGGAAGTAATTCACAAACATATATTTGCAGATTTATGCCTAAAAATTAGCTTGCACATGACAAGGACACTGAAAGAAGAAGTGTCTCAAGTTAAGTTCAACAATGACTCTGGGTCCCTTATGTCTATGTTGAATAATCCGTGGAGACCTAATAACTATTTAGTAGTGTCGTAGCTGACAAAGCATCCATGCCTGAACTAAATGTCTCTATAGTCCACACAATGATTAAGATTTAATTTAAACCTGGCTTGGATTTGCAGAGTAAAGTTGTACATTTTGGCATACATGTACATCTCAAATCCAGATTTGAAATCAATAACATTTAAACTATCGTCATGTGGATGCAGTTAATACGAAACTAATACTGGATAATGCCTGCCAAAAACGGACATATTTGACCACAGTAGCAGTGTTTCTTGGTTTGTATGAGTAAATGGTTGCAAACCAAGCATACAACTACTACATTGTCCCTTTCTAGGTCGGCAAAATCATCCAGTAAAATAAGTATTGCATTTTTTAACTGTAACCTGACACAAAGGAGCCACAAATCACAGGTGTTAATGGCACCAAATGACTCGTAACAATATTTGTAATGATGCAACAGGGCAATTAATGTTACCAACAAATATGTACCGTTATGATTATGGCCAATTGAAATATATCTACTAAGGCATTAGCCTTTAAGAATAGTGCTAATGCACAGTGTGTGGTACACCGGCAGGGCTTCAGCATAACACTTGGATAAATGTAAATTCCTGTCCTTATTGCACTAGGCACATATTGTTTCACACAATATAAGGGTGTATGTAGTGTTTTGTGAGCTGTTTGCTGTGTGTCTGGCTAATAATGTATGAAGGAAATTAAAAACATGGTAGTTTGGATATTGTTACCTCTGGCAAAGAAGCACACCCTGTCATCCAAGTAAGTAGACAACACATTATCTACATCACCTAGTGATGGATGTCCAAGAGGTCGTTTGTCTCCTAAATTCCACTATCCAGTAGTGCTTTCAAAACTCTATGGTCTGATCCCCCCATTCCATGTCAATTATATACAATATAGAAGCCTTTATACCTTAATTTCCCAAACTGAGCTTAGAGTTTGTTTACTTCTGAACACTGGGATTCATACATTTTGATACTGGCCACGTCATTAGGTTTTAGCTCCCTTACAGTAGTTGCTTTCATTTAAGCAAGTGCAAGCTAATTGACATAACGGGCAACATATTCTAATTGGTAGTTTGGTATGTTTAGATTTTTTTTATTACAGACACAGGTACCCATTTCACACAATCACCATTTATAAAAATATCAACTAGGATGCCTCACATAACCATTTATACATTATCTAAAATATCAACCACACATTCAACAGTCAAATGACTACTGTGTGCTAGGGCAGACACTCTTGGATTACATGGTGTTCTTAAAGGAATTTGTACATGGGCCCATCCTCTTAAAGGCACGTACATTTTAAATTTTGGATTTCAAGTTCCCTTGCCCAAGCCATGTCCAAAAGCAAGAGGTGCAAATGAGTATTTGGATTTAATTTACAGTAATTAACAAAACATATTTGTGTGCCTCATGACATTCGAGTCAGAATGTAAGTTAGATAACAATAATGTGATGTATAACACTTTCAAAGTACGGATTATTTAGTTACATTTGCTAGCATGTTTAAACAGCCATAGTTGCTATTATGCCAGAATGTATCCCGAAAGACTATTTACACACACACTGACATATATGATTTGAAGCCAAACCCACCTGGAATGTGTCTTTTTTCGATACTTTCCACTTTCAGAGGGCAATCGAACTGCAAATTGTATTGACAAACAATTACACATTTATACACCACGTTCAAATCTCAACGATTTTTATAACATATTTGGATCATACATTGTCAAGGGCACAAAACATGTCAAGTGTCTGCTGGCTAACAATGTGTGCATTCTGATTAATTTAACTAGTGGTAATTTGGAGTATCTGTGTGGGCCGTAAGTGCTAATTTGGCTGCCTGGACCAATGAGCAATCCAGGTGGTGTATTAAATAACACAAATAGTTTTCAATGTAGATACACCTTGAAAAGGGTAGAGACTGGTTTATCTGCTGTCCCAAAGGTGGTTTACACATAATATTAATATGGCCTTGGAGCAAGAATCCACTAGCTTCTGTCACAAATGCATTTCCCATGATTGTTAGTGTGGGTTTTGTGTCTGGCATGTGGGTGCTGGGCCACTTTGATACAAAGTGGCACTAGCACAAGAGGAAGATTTTTACCCAGTTTAATTTGTATACGTTCTAAATTTATAAATGCCTATGTTGCTATGAACATATCATGTTCCCTCTAAAAGCTAAAAGTTCACTAGAAATTGACTACTAAGCAACCAAATACACATACAAACCTCCAAACTAACCAGAATGTCAAACACTTTACATTAACTCCAGAGAGTGTGTTTGGAGGCTATGGTGTGTCTGTGGCAAACGACATAAGAACCACACATTGAATTAATATATTGTACAAGAACACCTGTTCCACAATAGTTACCAAAGCACTACATATGGATTTATGTGTATTCAAAGAGGAATCACTGCACTATAGTGCAATATAGCATTACAACAGATTGCAGAGACATTTGCAGGCTAGGATATATTTATTACATATATGATTCCAAACGTGCTAACAAAAACATAACAAAGAAGTCAATGGTCTGTGTGTGGCAAAGTTCCTTGGATGAAGAGATGACAATCTGGCCAGACTGAATAGAGACATAAGCAGGCTTGGAGCTCTGGAGAAATACTTCAACATGTAGGGAGACACGAATTGCACTACTTCAAAACGCAAACCAGCTTGGACTGTTTCTGCACTTGGCCTGAGACATAGCAAAGAAGTCAATTGTGTGTGTGTGTGTGTGTGTGGCAAAGTTCCTTGAATGAAGAGATGACAATCTAGGCAGACTGAAGAGAGACATAAGCAGGCTTGGAGCTCTGGAGTAATACTTCAACATGAAGGGAGACATGAATTGCGCTACTCCAAAATCCACGCCAATGCACCCTGTTGAATGTGAATCAAGCATTTACTAAGTCAATATTAGCTCACAAGTAACTTGCATTTAGGTACCTAGGTGATGACTTGATGATCAAGAAGTTGGCCACTGTATTGCAAATGGAAAATAAACTAGTAAGAATCTACACAATATTGCCTGGTGTGTTGGAGCTATATCTTTGCGTCATATTTTTCAATTACACCTGAAAAAATATCCCTAATACATAAGTTACCTAACTAACACATTGGCATACATTAAATTAGCACACCCACAGAAACAGGCCTTACTAACGACATTATTGTATTAGGCACACACAATTGACAGTGTGTTTTTAGTGCTGATAACACTATGCATACTTACATTTGTCAACAGCCTTCACCATGGCAACATCCACCAACTCCAATGGAAAGTGCAATGGCACTAAGACCAGCACTACAGGCCAAGTGTTAGAAAAAGCCTGTAGATATAAGAAACACAAACAAAGTGTTATAAATGTGCACTTCTCCACACTATAAGTGCTGAACACTAACCTAAAAACCTTACATGCCTAAATGAGCAGAGTTTGGGTACTTTTCCTAAAACAGTATTTTGCATGGACATTTAGACACCAGGGGACATAGACATAGTAGACCATTAGGCCCTTTAGTGACACAGCTAATACAAGCAGCAAGTGTATAAACTATGGACTGTGCCAAATGTACAAAACATTACAACCCAAGGTTGATTATGTAGCCAAATTAGCCTGTATATGAAATGGTACACCTTAAGGTGCATTTATCTAATGACACTGAGGCTAAACTTAGAGGTATTTAGCTATACATCCAAAACACATTTTAAAGCGAAATTACAGGTTGCCTTTGTTTTTTCCCATTATGACACATGTACAACCTTTCACTATCACACCAGACCATGTGTATTTATTTAAAAAAATTATTTTTCCATACATTAGTTATTCTAACTTTGACTAAGCTTGGACATTATTTCACCACACACCTTTGTTATTAAAAAGTATAGAAAGTGTTAAAAAAAATATCCAAACCTCAAAAATATGTCTCAACCACATAGCTCCTGAAGTAGGAGGCACGCACTGCTTCACGAGGGGGTCTACAAGATCTTCCTCCTCCGCCTCCGCCTCCTCCTCTGCCTCGTCCACCCCAGCAACCTCGTCCATGACCCCTGGAGCCCCACTCCTGATGGTAATATTATGAAACACCACACACAGAGCGATGATCCTACACACCTTACTCGGTTCATACATGAGGGCGCCACCAGACTGGTCAAGGCATCTAAAGCGAGCCTTCAAAACACCAAAAGCTCTTTCAATGACCGATCTGGTGGCCCTATGAGCCGAGTTATAGGCCTCCTCCCGCTCTGTGTGTGGGTTCAAAATAGAAGTGAGGAGCCAAGGGCAGGAGGGATACGCATTGTCTCCTATGTCGGAAGAGAGGAAAGACAAAAGAAACACAGATTATAACCTTTTACAAAGCACATTACTTACATTGCAATTGTTCTGGTGCAATCATTTGAAGGTAGTGCAACACAAAATACAGAGTGCTAATGTGTTTTGAAACATGGCCAAAAAAACAACTCTTACAACAAAGTGAATAAACAAATAATAAAACTCCACATATATCACAGCATGCCCAATCTTACTGCAAAGTGATTAAAAAAGAGGTATGCAATAAACAATTTCTGGTTTCTACTTACCACACAGACAGACAATATTTTGTCAATAAATGGCACTGATCCGATTCAAATAACAGTGGCCCTAAATCAGCATACAGATCCGAAATCTGTGGTGGAGGGTCAACAGGTAACAAATAAAGCAATGAAAAGGGATAATATTTGTTCATTTCAGTACATTTTAGAGGTCTCTATGCAGGCCCGCATATAAGTATACACAGTGGCCTAAAGAGTCAAACTCTGCAGCTAACCAAACACTTTTCCACTAACCTTCAACATTAAAACCACAGTACATTAAGGTCTTTCAGCAACAATTGCGATTTCTAGCTCACCAACACCTCGCTAAATATTTAAACATACTGAGGGCTGAGCAAGGTACAGCATTAAAAAAAAATTGAACATCTAGGGTCTACTTACCCAGAACTGTGAAACTCCCAACAACACAGAAATTCAAGCAAGGTATTTTTAACTACCTGTCACGGGCACTAGGAGTCTTGCCCAGGATTTCACCAGATGACTGGGCTTACCAGCGTAGTGAAGCTCACACAACGGTCCTCTGGTAGCGGGGTGACTAGCGGAACAAATATCACAGCAGATGGAGAGAGAATGCCAATGAATAATAGGAAAGTCAGTGACTTGCAGCACTCTTTGGTCAAAGAATCAGCGACTAGCTGATATAATGGAAAGGCAGATTTGAACACGGAGATCAGGATGGACGTGAGTAGATGCAGGGAGGCAGCGGGGAAGTCAGTGGTCTGCGTACAGCAAGTTGTACCACGGCTTATGGTGAAGAGACTTGTCCAGGTGTAGGTAGGTAGCGGGGAAGTCAGTGGTCTGCGTATAGCAAGTTGTACCACTGCTTAATAGGTGAGGATGTGTACAAGTGTTGATGAGTGGAAGCATACAAAGATAATAGGATGCAGACACTGAGAGCACAGAGGAACTTGATCCCAATAGGTATGCAGCGTATCCAACAAAGTCTATATAACGGTATGTGTGGCGCTGCTTGGTAGAGACTTGCTCAGCACAGATATGCAGGCCAATAATGGATAGTCAATCACAGTTATGCATATAACGACTGAGTAGTAGAGTTAATTCCAAACAGGTATGCAGCGTAACAATAACAGTCTATAGCGGGTATGGATACCGCTGCTGAGTGTGGAAACTTGTCCTAGCGGATATGCAGAGTAAATGTAGAAAGTCAATAACAGATAGGCATACCGCTATTCAGTAGAACAGTCTGTCCACAGGGAGATGCAGGAACTGCAGAGACGCTGGACGGCAGAGACGAGTGTAGGAACCACAGGTGAGTAGATCCGGTAATCAGAGTCCAGCTGAGGACACAAGCAGGAAACAGGAGACTGTAGCAGGTATGGAAACCAGCGATAAGAAGCACAGGGAATCCACAGGAACTGAAGACACGAGAAGTACACAGGAGATAGTAGCGGGTATGGAAACCAGCGATGAGTAGATCAGGAATCAGCAGGAAACTGAAGACACTAGTAGAACACAGGGAACACCTTCAAAGACTCACAGGGAATGAGACTCCAAGATCAGGCAATGAGGTAATGCACACATGTGCCTTAAATAGGGAGTTGCCTGATCAACCAATTTGGATTAAAAGCAACAGTCACAAGAGTTCTTGGGAGCTGCGCATGCGCAGACCATCAGGATGGCGGACGGCCGCGGTTCAGGATAGGTGCCGGCAGGAAGGCTAGGGAGCCACGCACCAGCGCAGAGGCACTCACGGTCCGGTGAGTGACACTACCACTGTAATTAGTGAATTAAATGCCGGCGAGTACGCCGGAGAGTATGCCGGAGAGACGTCATTACAAGCACACAGAGGCTTTTTAAGTAACTGAGTGTGTTTTTGTCTAAAAGTGAGCTGCCATGTTAGCAAAGTGGATTCAATGTACGGTAAGTCTATTTTCTAACCATTATTACATATGTAATTAATGAGCTTAGGTGTTAGTGTGGTTGCAAAATTATGGTTTAATTAGTGTACATTATAAAGATATGCCGTAGAAAGTATTTAGTATGTGTGGTAGACGATGGTGTAGTGGTTAGGTATTCCACCCACCAATACTAAGGTCTGAAGTTCAAGGCCAAAAGTCAACCTTAAGCACACAGTGGTTTAAAAGCCTACATTAAGCGTGCACACTAAAGAACAAAGTTTAAAAGTAAAATAAAACACATAAGTGCTCATAACTCTGCATAAGATATGCAGTCGCGATCATGCATTGCTTTCTTGTGGAGTCTTTGCAGCTCCTGCTGCTTTAGTAAAACAGTTATTTATGTGTGTGTGTGTGTCTAGGGTTATCAATTTAATAGCACGTTATCTGTCATGCTGTTAATAATAAATGCAACATGACAGAGTATTCAGGAATAAGACAGCGATTCAGTTGACCCAAATAAGTTGAGTGCAAACACTTTTAGGATTCGACCACTAATGACAGTGGTGTATTTTCAAACATGAGGCGCAAACCCCTTTGTCTCAAAAGTGTCTCAAATAGATTAAGAAATGTTTGAGCCACATGTCCAATCCCATTTTTTAAATATTGTTTATTACGTTACACAGTGCATATCCCACTGAGTGCCATCTGCAATACTTTGTAGTTAATTAATTGTCATTATCTGTATAAACATAAAACATAGGTAAAGTAGACAAGTTTGCTAGTGTGTAGTGAAATTTTTAAAATTGTCAACATTTGTAGCATCACTTGCTAATTGTTGTAGCGGTTAGAGAATGCACATTTACACACTGTAATTGTGCGTTCAAGTTCTCCCCAATCCACTTGTACACGTGTAATCAGTAATTTTGTACTTAGTTTCTATTAATTAAGATGTACCAATCTGTCTTTATAGTGAAAGTCAGCTAGCTCTATTTTCTGCCACTTCTGGCGCTCAAAGTGACAATGTAGCAGTATAATCTCTTTACTGAAGACCCACTCAGCAGCAGAGGGCGCTGTATTGAGCTAACTCCTAGGTTCCCAAACTGTGCGCCGCGGCGCTGTCACAGGGGTGCCGTGGACAGGAAGAAGAGGAAGGAAAAAGAAAAACAGCTACTTACCAATCCGGCGGTGCCCGGGACCCAGCATCCTCCTCTCTCCTCGTTTCTCACTGAATGCCGGGCGTGAGTGTGTAGATGCAGGGGCAGGTGCTGAGGGGACAGAGCAGGCAGAGGCTGAGGGGACAGAGCGGGCTGAGGGGACAGAGCGGGCAGAGGCTGAGGGGACAGAGTGGGCAGAGGCTGAGGGGACAGAGCGGGCAGAGGCTGAGGGGACAGAGCGGGCAGAGGCAGAGCGGGCAGATGCTGAGGGGACAGAGTGGGCAGAGGCTGAGGTAACAGAGCGGGCAGAGGCTGAGGACACAGCGAGGGGCAGAGGCTGAGGGGAGAGAGTGGGCAGATGCTGAGGGGACAGAGCGGGCAGAGGCTGATGGGACAGAGCGGACAGAGGCAGAGCGGGCAGATGCTGAGGGGACAGAGCGGGGAGAGGCTGAGGGGACAGAGCGGGCAGAGGCTGAGGGGACAGAGCAGGCAGATGCTGAGGGGACAGAACGGGCAGAGGCTGAGGGCACAGCGAGGGGCAGAGGCTGAGGGCACAGCAAGGGGCAGAGGCTAAGGGCACAGCGAAGGGCAGAGGCTGAGGGAACAGAGCGGGCAGAGGCTGAGGGCACAGCGAGGGGCAGAGGCTGAGGGGACAGAGTGGGCAGAGGCTGAGGGGACAGAGCGGGCAGAGGCTGAGGGGACAGAGCGGGCAGAGGCAGAGCGGGCAGATGCTGAGGGGACAGAGCGGGCAGATGCTGAGGGGACAGAGCGGGCAGAGGCTGAGGGGACAGAGCGGGCAGAGGCTTAGGGGACAGAGCAGGCAGAGGCAGAGTGGGCAGATGCTGAGGGGACAGAGCGGGCAGAGGCTGAGGGAACAGAGCGGGCAGAGGCTGAGGGAACAGAGCAGGCAGAGGCAAAGCGGGCAGATGCTGAGGGGACAGAGCAGGCAGAGGCTGAGGGAACAGAGCTGGCAGAGGCTGAGGGCACAGCGAGGGGCAGATGCTGAGGGGACAGAGCGGGCAGAGGCAGAGCAGGCAGATGCTGAGGGGACAGAGCGGGCAGAGGCTGAGGGGACAGAGCGGGCAGAGGCAGAGCAGGCAGATGCTGAGGGGACAGAGCGGGCAGAGGCTGAGGGAACAGAGCGGGCAGAGGCTGAGGGGACAGAGCGGGCAGATGCTGAGGGGACAGAGCGGGCAGAGGCTGAGGGAACAGAGCGGGCAGAGGCTGAGGGCACAGCGAGGGGCAGATGCTGAGGGGACAGAGCGGGTAGAGGCTGAGGGGACAGAGCAGGCAGAGGCAGAGCAGGCAGATGCTGAGGGGACAGAGCGAGCAGAGGCTGAGGGAACAGAGTGGGCAGAGGCTGAGGGGACAGAGCGGGCAGAGGCTGAGGGGACAGAGCGGGCAGATGCTAAGGGGACAGAGCGGGCAGAGCCTGAGGAAACAGAGCGGGCAGAGGCTGAGGGCACAGCGAGGGGCAGATGCTGAGGGGACAGAGCCGGCAGAGGCTGAGGGCACAGTGAGGGGCAGAGGCTGAGGGGACAGAGCAGGCAGATGCTGAGGGGACAGAGCGGGCAGAGCCTGAGGGAACAGAGCGGGCAGAGGCTGAGGGCACAGCGAGGGGCAGATGCTGAGGGGACAGAGCGGGCAGATGCTGAGGGGACAGAGCGGGCAGAGGCTGAGGGGACAGAGTGGGCAGATGCTGAGGGGACAGAGCGGACAGAGGCTGAGTGAACAGAGCGGGCAGAGGCTGAGGGAACAGAGCCGGCAGAGGCTGAGGGCACAGTGCCGGCAGAGGCTGAGGGCACAGTGAGGGGCAGAGGCTGAGGGGACAGAGCGGGCAGATGCTGAGGGGACAGAGCGGGCAGATGCTGAGGGGACAGAGCGGACAGAGGCTGAGGGGACAGAGCGGACAGAGGCTGAGGGAACAGAGCGGGCAGAGGCTGAGGGGACAGAGCGGGCAGAGGCTGTAGGGACAGAGCGGGCAGAGGCAGAGCGGGCAGATGCTGAGGGGACAGAGTGGGCAGAGGCTGAGGGAACAGAGCGGGCTGAGGGCACAGCGAGGGGCAGATGCTGAGGGGACAGAGCGGGCAGAGGCTGAGGGGACAGAGCGGGCAGATGCTGAGGGGACAGAGCGGGCAGAGGCTGAGGGGACAGAGTGGGCAGATGCTGAGGGGACAGAGCGGACAGAGGCTGAGTGAACAGAGCGGGCAGAGGCTGAGGGAACAGAGCCGGCAGAGGCTGAGGGCACAGTGCCGGCAGAGGCTGAGGGCACAGTGAGGGGCAGAGGCTGAGGGCACAGTGAGGGGCAGAGGCTGAGGGGACAGAGCGGGCAGAGGCTGAGGGGACAGAGTGGGCAGATGCTGAGGGGACAGAGCGGACAGAGGCTGAGGGAACAGAGCGGGCAGAGGCTGAGGGGACAGAGCGGGCAGAGGCTGTGGGGACAGAGCGGGCAGAGGCAGAGCGGGCAGATGCTGAGGGGACAGAGTGGGCAGAGGCTGAGGGAACAGAGCGGGCTGAGGGCACAGCGAGGGGCAGATGCTGAGGGGACAGAGCGGGCAGAGGCTGAGGGGACAGAGCAGGCAGAGGCAGAGCAGGCAGATGCTGAGGGAACAGAGCAGGCAGAGGCTGAGGGAACAGAGCGGGCAGAGGCTGAGGGAACAGAGCGGGCAGAGGCTGAGGGGACAGAGCGGGCAGATGCTAAGGGGACAGAGCGGGCAGAGGCTGAGGGAACAGAGCGGGCAGAGGCTGAGGGCACAGCGAGGGGCAGATGCTGAGGGGACAGAGCGGGCAGAGGCTGAGGGAACAGAGCGGGCAGAGGCTGAGGGCACAGTGAGGGACAGAGGCTGAGGGCACAGTGAGGGGCAGAGGCTGAGGGGACAGTGAGGGGCAGAGGCTGAGGGGACATAGCGGGCAGATGCTGAGGGGACAGAGCGGGCAGATGCTGAGGGGACAGAGCGGGTAGAGGCTGAGGGGACAGAGAGGGCAGAGGCTGAGGGGACAGAGGCTGAGGGGACAGAGCGGGCAGATGCTGAGGGGACAGAGCGGGCAGGGGCAGAGCAGGCAGAGGCTGAGGGGACAGAGCGGGCAGAGGCAGAGCGGGCAGAGGCTGAGGGGACAGAGCGGGCAGAGGCTGAGGGGACGGAGCGGGCAGAGGCTGAGGGGACGGAGCGGGCAGAGGCTGAGGGGACAGAGCGGGCAGAGGCTGAGGGGGCAGAGCATGAGGGCACAGTGTGTATGTGGATGTAGGGGGCACTGAGTGTGTGGATGCAGGGGGCACGGTGTGTGGATGCAGGGGGCACGGTGTGTATGGATGCCGGGGGCAAGATGTGTGTGGATGCAGGGGGCACTGAGTGTGTGGATGCAGGGGGCACGGTGTGTGGATGCAGGGGGCACGGTGTGTGTGGATGCAGGGGGCACTGAGTGTGTGGATGCAGGGGGGCACGGTGTGTGTGGATGCAGGGGGCACTGAGTGTGTGGATGCAGGGGACACTGAGTGTGTGGATGCAGGGGACACTGAGTGTGTGGATGCAGGGGGCACGGTGTGTGTGGATGCAGGGGGCACAGTGTGTGTGGATGTAGGGGGGCACGGTGTGTGGATGCAGGGGGGCACGGTGTGTGTGGATGCAGGGGGGCACGGTGTGTGTGGATGCAGGGGGCACGGTGTGTGTGGATGCAGGGGGCACTGAGTGTGTGGATACAGGGGGTACTGAGTGTGTGGATACAGGGGGTACTGAGTGTGTTAGCTGTAAATTATTCTTTGACAGAAATATAATTGTAAAAAATATACATAAATAAATTATTTTCCCTTGGATTTATGTGTATTATTTTTGCATACAACTAAATAAGTATTTCTGTTCTGACCTAAATATTTATTACGTCTTTTTGACTACTTATAAAACGGGACTGCTCGGTAATTATTTTGAAGGGGTGCCTTGACAATTTTTTGGAGATTCTAAGGGTGCCGCGAACTGCAAAAAATTGGGAACCACTGAGCTAACTAATTCCACCCTTCCGCCATTCCAGCAGTTCTTGATTGAGGGCAATGGGCCAAAATAACATCAAACATCTTGCACTTGCCATTGGCATTTATTAGAAAGGTGTCTGTAAGGAAAAAAGGTATTTGTGAATTTAAAATACTAATGGAACCCTTGTAATATATAGAAAAACTATTAATTTTTTTTTTTTAAACAATAAAAAGCTTGACACAAATGTCTGTATTGATATATATGTATGCTGTGCATATTTAGTTTTGCTTTTTAAACGGGCAAAAAATCTTTACAACACATTCACTTGACCTATAACTCCCTAAAAATAAAAGGGCACTAATGAAATCACCAGCAGCAAAACACTGAAACTTTAGCAATGTAATCGACTTCAGAAGTCTGCATGAGGATGTATTTTATAGTGGTTTGTAATGTGGTTTGTATGTGTTTAATATTTCTAAGTATTTTCCTTTTTAACAAAGTCGCAAGGAACACAACTTCTGATAGAAGTAAGTGGTCAGCTTTTAGTTCTATTACATTTCCTTGACATGTGGTTTTTGTCACTTGTACATTGGTGTAGCTATTCTACCCTGCAAGTGTGAGTTCAAGTCCTGACCAATGCTCTTGTCTCTGAAGGATCATTAATATCCTTGCCATATTTGTGTTGATGTTAAAAGTGTTACTGGGGCCATATTACACTCTGGTTAAAGGCGCATAAATCATGCGTGTAATTCGCAAACGTAATATTTTTCTTTCGATTCTTAGTGGTTTTTCATGCAAAAGCACCATCAACAAGTGACACATTATCAATTTCACATTGACAGTAATTAGAATGGTGCTTGTGGTGATTGTAAAGAGAATTAACATCAAGATTTATGGCAACGTTGAATGTTAGTGCTATAATAAAACAAATATTTTTTTTTTTCATGCACGCTGCACTCCATTCCAGCTGCCGGAAAGAATGGGGAATGCAGTGTGCACTCCATTCTGGCATCCGGAATGGCTAGGGAGTGATAGTAGAGAATATTTCTGCCTAGCATACCAAACTGCAGTGTAGAGGCCTGTAAAAGTCAGGCCTCTTTACTGAAGAGCCAGCAAGCACCATAGTGCGCTATATGAAGCTAATTAATTCCGGCGTTTCGGCATTCCAGCAGTTCCAAATTTAACCCAAAGGACTTAAATATCATTATACATCTTAGACTTGCCAGTGGCATTTATTAGAAAAGTGTCTGTAAGGCAAAGAGGAATTATATATATATATATATATATATATATATATATATATATACACACACACAAATAAATGTTTTTTTTGTTTTGTTTTTTAAAACACAAGAATGTCTGTATTGATATGTCTGTTTGTTTAGCATATTTGGTTATGGTTTTTATATGCAAAGTATGTTTCTAAAGGCTTTTAATAGTTGTTTGCGCTAGCTGTGTTGGACTTTAAACATGAACCAGAGCTACCTTTTTTTTATCAAGGATTTGAGGCATGAGTGACGTCAGCTTGTCTTAACCGCAGAGAGGGAACGCCTACTGGGCTTAAGTTACATTCCATAACGCCTACTTTACTTAAGTGATCTCTCATCTCCGCCCCCAGTCTGCGCCCACTCTCCTCCCATTCCCACCCCTTTCGACTCAAGTAGTGAAGCACCATCGCTACACCGTCTCAAATTTATTTGCGATGGAGTTTGCGTTTGAGTTGCCTTGAGTGCCGTATCTGCTGTGTTTGAGCAGCGTATGTGGTGCTTTCCGCTGCTCAAGTCTCATTTTCGCGCATGCGCAGAGACGACTAGCAGATTATCTGCATGCGTATGCATTTGCGTACCTTGATGAATTGGGCCCTTGGTCTTTCTACTGCTGTTGTCCTGAATTCGCTAGGAATCATAACATAGGCCATTTAATTAATGATATTATTCAAACAGCATATGGGTCATGTTAGGACAGTTGAAAGCTAAGTGAGAAATTCAACACTTCAGAAGGTTGATGTTTGCACATTATCCGGTAGTTTTTTTTACAGCAAAACATTTTGGGGGTTGGAGGTGAAATGATTGGGCTAAAAATTACACAAATTGAAGGAGAATTCCAAAAGCATTTTCAAGTATACTTAGAGGTTAGCATAGATTTTTTAGAAGCATGACAAATGGATCCAATTTCATTAGTAAAACACCACATGTATGTTTGACAAGCCATTTATTGGTTTCTAATGTAAGTTTGCATATATATTTTTCATTTGCTCATTATTCAATCATATAGCATTGTTGTATTTGACCTTTAAAGGAAACAGTACTAATAAATGTGATTTACCTCAAAAATATGTATCAAGGACATACTGTCTGAATTTGGCTCCCTGGTCTGATTCCCCCGGTGTGGCTTCAGGCTCCCCCACCTTGTCCATACCAGCAACATTGTTCACCACCCCTGGAGCCCCAATCCTGATAGTAATATAGTGAAAAACCACACACAGAGCTATGATGTCACATACTTTACTCGGCCCCTACATAAGTGCTCCACCAGACTGGTCAAGGCATTTAAATCGTGCCTTTAATAGGTCAAAGGCCCTTTCAATTGTCAATCTGGTGGCTGTATGAGCTTAGTTACATGCAACATCACGCTCTGTGTGTGAGCTCAACATGGGACTGAGGAGCCAAGGGCATAAGGGATAAGCATTGTCTCCTATGTAGGATGAGAGGAAAGACACAAGAAACAAACGTTAATACACTTTAACACAAACAAATGACCACCCTCCAAATGCTAACATTTACAAGTATGTCTAGTACATTATATCAAAGGCATATTGACAGCTAAGTGAGGATTATTAATTTAACTAAACAAAACATTGCAAAGTAAACACATTTTGGGAAAAAGGCTGGAGGATTTTTACAATGTGTATTATACGTTCTTTCGTAGTGATGCCATGGCCAATATCTATCTTACATGTAGTGAATACTTATAAACTAACCACGTCTTTAACAATTTTAGCAAAACAAATATAATGTACCATTGTGAAAATACACATTTCAAAACAATGTTTGTCTTTGGCATATGACCTTGTGGAGTTTACTAACACATTCAAGACATCATGTAACCTTAGATGTTATGTCTGTTTATGAAAGCTGGCTACATTACCAGGAGTATTTTTAAACGTGCACATTTTTAAAAATCAACAGTTATGTAACTACTATAAAGAACGGGCACATGCACTATATGACACAATGAAGAAACATAACATCTTAGGACAAAGATCACATTCAGAGTACAGTAACTGTGAAGTAGATGATTGTAGAAACAAGCATATAAATAAATTGAGTAAATACATTATTCTAATTACCAAGAAGCCACGCGTCTCCATGTGGCCTTGCACCCCCTTGCCTCTGTTGTAATCTGTGCCATATCCCTGATTGCCTAAACACGAAGGAGTCATGTGTACTCCCCTCCCCCCCATTTGGCAACCAGGTTTCTAATCTGGAGAGATGGGTCACAGATAGCCTGTACATTTATCAAGTGGAAATGCTTCCGGTTCAAATACACAGAAGCATCCCCACTCAACGGTGGAAAGGTCACATGCGTCCCATCTACTGCCCCTATGACGTGCGGAAAGCCAGCTATGGTGGTAAACTGCTGCTAAATCCGCACAAGGGACTCCTCATCGAGTGGCAGATGTATAAACTGGGAGAGCAGCGACAGGAATGCTCTGGCACAACCTTCAGTACACGACTAAAGGTGGCCTGGGACATATGTGCCACGACCCCCACTGTGATCTGGAATGACCCAGATGCACAGAAGTGCAGTACTGCCAATAGTTTGGTCAAAGGCGGTACTGCTGTCGGGATGTGGCGCATTGGCTCAAGGTCACTCTGCACAATGCACAGGGTGTCCAAGATGACATGAGGAGTAAACAGATAGCGACGGACAACCTCAGCATCTGACATCCCAAAGAGGCAGACACGTGGCCTGAAGACACGCTCCCTAGTCCGGAGATGTTGTACCAGTTGCTGGTTTGAACGTTGTGGAGGATCAGCCTCCTCGAGAACCAGACTCTCGTCCAACTCCATGTGTGTGACAAAAGCCTGAGTTTACAGACCTACAAAAACATTAGGGGCCTGATTCATCAAGGTACGGAATGTCCGCATTTTGGGGATAGTACGAAAACAATTTCTGCGCCTGCGTGAAACAGGACGTTACGTCGCAGAAAACACCACAATACGCTGCTCAAATGGAGCATATCCGTCACGGAAAGGAATACGGGTCTCAAACTCCATCGTAAATACATTTGCGATGTTGGCTGACCACTTGAGAAAAAAGGGGTGGGAATGAGAGGAGAGTGGGCATGGAGTGGGCGGAGATAAGATATCATTTGAGAAGAGTAGGCGTTATGTATTTCGACTTGAGAAGAGTAGGCGTTCCCTCTGTCCGTGTAGGGTAAATTGAGAACCATCGTGTCTCAACTCCTTGCTCAAACTTACACCAGCTCAGGGTCATGTTTAAGTCCAAAACTGTTAGCAAAAACAACAATAAAACTGCTCAAAATGCATTGTGCGTCTAAAAGATTGACAACTAAATATGCACAACATACATACATATTTAATACATATTTTAAAAAATATATATTTTTTTTATTTGACTTTTCACATTTATTTGGATATATAAATAAAACATTAAACATTAGTACGTTTGTGTAAAATAAGCCTTTTTTTTTCCTTCCAGACACTTATGTACTAAAAGCCACTGTAAAGTGCTTGATGTGTGCTGATATTTTGGGCCTTTGGGTTAAACTGCCGGGATGCCGGAACGCCAAAATGAGTCAGCTCAATATAGCGCCCCCTGCTGCTTGGTGTGTCTGGAGTAAAGCTGGCTGTCTTTTCTAGGCCTGTATACTGCATTTTGGTATGCTACACAGATATCTTCTCTGGAATATATGGGACAACTTTGGCACATATTACAATATTATATATATATATATATATATATATATATATATTGGAGAACCCACCTATAGATTACAGTTTTCTGTTCTAACTGCCTTCATGTATGCCGGAATGGCTTTCTCAGTGCTTTCCCCATCCATTTCGGCAGCCGGAATGGATGGCTGAGTGCATTCCACACCCGAAATGGAGTGCCGAGTGCATTCCCCATCCATTTCGGCTGCTGGAATGGTGTTTACAAAATCCTAAACATCCATTCCGGCAGCTGGAATGGCTTTCTCAGTGCATTCCCCATCCATTCTGGAAGCCAGAATGGATGGGGAATGCACTCAGCACTCCATTCCGGGCAGGGGCGGATTGGGAACTTAAAGTGGCCCTGGAAAAAATTCTTGAAGTGGCCTCATGTGGGCGGGTCCAAATCAACTGTGGGTGGGGCCAACACAAAAGTAGGCGGGATTTAAAACTACTAGAATTCGGTTGTAGTAACATTTAGGAAAACCTATCTGTGATGACTTAAGACACAGTGGGTCATTTCTAAAGCAAAGCAGGGAAAAAGCTGCCAGTCCTGTGCTATAAAAATACATGAAATCTTTTACATTATCTGAGACTGATTTATGTCTCTGTGCTCAAACGTCTTTAGTTGCCTACTAACACATTCTTCCAAAATTCCCTTCATAGAAACATATCTGACTTTGTGTAATAAGTTTAACTATTACGAAACATGTTGGCAGAATCCTATTTGATCAGTCTGCCAGAGCAGCATATGAGCACCGCACCGCACCGTTGCATCTTTCCCTGACATCATGAGCTGTAACTACCAGCCAAATCTCTCTCTTTAATATTTAAAAATGTGTACTGTGTGTTTCAAAAAATGCATAAAAAATAATCCTTATAATAAATAGCTATCAAGTGCGATCACCAGAAAAGTAAAATGCTTCAAGCATCTGCAAGAAAACACTTCTTTGGTAACAATTATGTATGACCCCTAAATGTGCCCTGTGATTGGTGGTGTTTTGATTTAATAACAGTGCAGGGAGGGTTGGCAGACAATGGCATAAGTGAAAGGGAGAGCTATTCCAAGGGTTTGCTGGTGGTATAGTAAGTTTAAAGGAAGCAGGATTAATTATATTGTCAGTACAATGGGGGCTGGCCATATGTTCAGCAAAGTGATCTGAGAATGGGACCAATGCAAGGTAGAAGGAGGCAATGGAATCAAGGCGAGAACCACTAAAGTATCGCTAGAGCTGGAATAAGGCTCTGGGGGGCCCGGGGCACTTAAGACAGGGGGGGGTTATTATATATGACAAATAAACAGGCAAAACTGTGTGCACTACTGTTAGGTACACGCAGCTCTGCCTTCACAAGTAGTACAGTGTGAAGCGGGGCATACCTCCCAACTGTCCTTTCAGTAGGACCAAATCCTAAGCGAGACGGTCACCGAAATTCTGGACTGTCCCACCAGATTCAGGACAGTTGGCAGACTGTCCTCCTCTCTCCTACCTGTTCTTGTCACTGTCACCACCTGTGGCTGTTGGATCATTTGCTGGGTACACGAAATTTAGAAAACTCCAACCATCCCTGGCATTTAATCAATAGCACCCACATTTAATAATTAGGCCTGTTTCCCTCCCTCCAAACAGCCCCAGCAATAAATTAATAGCATTTACATTTAATATAACAATTTTCCAAAAACATCACAGCATTACATAATTAATATTCACATTTAAATAATAAATAGCTCTCCTTCCCAAACTCAGCCCTACATTTAATTAACAGCCCCAAACCATCCCAGCATTAAATTAAAGGTCCCTTCACTCAATATTAATTTAATAGGCCCAGTATTAAATTAAATTATCCCACCAATAAATTAAATTACCCCACAAATATTAGCACCCATTAAATAATTAGACCCAACATAAACTCCGCCATTAAATTAATACCCTATCTCCGACCCATGAACTATTAAGACAGCCCCCTCCCTTCCCTCTTATCACACAATATATTAAGACCCTCCCATTCCAACCTTTAGCAGCCTCCACTCCTATCCTAAACACCCTTTAGTAGCCCCCACTCCTATCCTACATACCCTGTAGCAGCCCTCACTCCTATCCTACATACCCTTTAGCAGCCCCAACTCCTATCCTAAACCCCCTTTAGTAGCCCCCCTCCTCTCCTACATACTCTTTAGTAGCGCCCACACACACACACACTTTAGCAGAGCGACACACACACACTTTAGCAGAGACACACACTTTAGCAGTGACACACACACACACTTTAGCAGAGAGACACACACTTTAGCAGTGACACACACACACTTTAGCAGTGACACACACACACTTTAGCAGTGACACACACACTTTAGCAGAGAGAGAGAGACACATACACACTTTATAGCAGAGACACACACACTTTAGCAGTAACACACACACACTTTAGCAGAGAGACACACATTTTAGCAGAGAGAGAGACACATACACACTTTATAGCAGAGACACACACTCTTTAGCAGTGACACACACTTTAGCAGAGAGAGACACATATACACACACACACTTTATAGCAGAGACATACACTTTAGCAGACATACACTTACCTTGTTCCTTCTGCAGACTCCCCTCACTGCACACATGGGACGGCAGCTGTCATGTGACACGTCCCATGTGACCTGTGTAGGAGACTGCAGCCACAGAGGGGGGGAGAGGGGAGAGACCATTCTCCGCGGCCACATTAAGGTAGGTGGCTGGTCCCGGAGGAGGGGCCAGCTACCTAGTACCACACTGCCTTTCCCCCTCCCCCGCCTTTCGGAGGGGGGGCGCGCTACACATAATTTTATTTTTTAATTTTTTTAAATGAACTCCTAAAAAGACACTAGTCAGCCTCCTGAGGTCGTCGGCCTCCCAGGGTTTTTACCGGTAGGTTGCATTGCCAATCCGCCCCTGATTCCGGGTATGGAATGCACTCAGCCATCCATTCCGGCCGGAATGGATGGCTAAGGTACTTGTAGACCCATTCCAGTATCCTGAATAAGCCCCTCCAAAATCTTACATGGAGCTCAAGCAAATTGTATTGTGTTATAAACCCAATCAATAAATTTGTATTACCCACAATATATTATAATGATTCGCTATGTCAAATGGCTGTTGTGTCAACAGTTCTTTGCTACTGTTTGTTAACCCAACAGCTTCCAAACAATACTCAGGTTAATATCCATAAAAATACAACTTTGCACAGCTGATTTCTTTGTAATTAAAGCAAGTGTACTTTTACACCAGAGACACTTTGGAAGTCAATACATATATAGGAAGAATATTATTGATTCCACAGACACAAGAGTGTTGTGGAGGAATTGAACTCAGGATTCTAGTTTTCAAAGGTGCATTGTCTAACCGCTACACCAATGTCCAAGTGGTTTAAATAATATGTGATTGAAATTGCATAGAATGAAATACTGAGCATCAACTTCTCTCATGACAAGTTTTTGGATGTTTTGTTAGGGTTAATGTCAATAATTTCACTAGGGACTGTTATAGGTGTAAATCCTTGGTATATGCACTGTAAACCTTTTAAAATGGAAAAGCAGCCCTGTATAATAAGAATATTTTTTATTTTAGTTTATGATTTTTTACTTCATTTTTGACAAGGAGTTTTGGGGACAACTTTGGATTTGAAAAGCTTTCATTTGTGGATTAATCCTAAAAGTGTTTGCAATCAAGTTATTTTGGACAGCTGCTTCTCTGTGTTGTAGCTGCATACAATTTGAGTTTGCACTTATTATTGCTAACCTAAAGGTTTATGTTAAATAAAGTACTACACCTTTCACACACACAATTGTCTATTTTTAAAACCCAGAAAAGCTGTAATAATAAAATAAGAACAATGAATAAGCGCGGATGCGGATGTTACGGCGAACAATTCGCAATCGTGTACTTTGAAATTAATTTTATAATTTGTGTTGAAAGTTACATGAAGGTCATATTTGGACTTTGTAATAAAGGTATACTGGTGGACTCAAACTTATGACCTTAGCATTGACATATGGAATACCTAACCACCACACTATCGTCTAGACCAAATAGTACAAATGTTCTATAGCATACATTTAAATTTTACACTCATGAAACCATGACCTTTGCACACCACAAACATCTAAGTAGATTTTGTAAATATGTTAATTACCAAAAAAAATACACTTACCATAGTTTGGTAACATTGCGAAAATATGCAAGATATCTTTTAAGCGCCAAACCAAACACACTCGTCCTCTCTAAACGCACCTGTGTCTGACTTCGGACTCATACTGCGCCAGCGTACTCACCAGCAGATAATTCTGTAATCACAGTGGTCTTTAAAAAACGCCTTTTTGGAACTTCAGTGCTGTGGGGAGTTTCAGTGGTCTGGGTGAGTATAATCCAGATGGACAAATGCTGGTTATAGGTGTTTAGAGCAGTACCTTTGACAACCCTAATTATTTTTTATGTTTAATTAGCTACCAAAGCACTGCTATGTGTTTGATAGCCCATTCATACTGTATGTTTTTAGCTACTTAACTTGGTGCTGAAAGGGGTTTACAAACATTTTTAGAGAGTGAGTTTTGGATGTTAGAAGTAAAGTGTTTGTTTACATTTGGAGTTAGATACATTCGTGCACTGTGTATACTTTGAAGAGGGACTGCATCTAGACTTCATTAATGTTGGTTTTTGTCAATTTTGTGCCTCTTTTCTTGCATCTATTTGTTACCTGCTCACCCTCCCTAACAGATTTGAGTTGACAGAGGTGTTGGTGTCACCATTTTCTAAAGAAGCCGCTTGGCATGTGTTTGTGTGGTAAATATTGAGTGCCACCCACTATTTTATTTGTTTTGTTTTGCACTATTTAGGGCCATGTGGTATGTGATGTGGTGTGTTAAGGATTTGACTATGTTTTTTTTTGTTTTTGGTAGCAAAACCCAAATTTACGTCACAATTTTCTTGCCTCTCTTTATTCCTTGTTTGACAGTCCCTAACAGTTTAGACCTTACAAACTTTCATGTAACAAATTGGATTTGCACAAGGTGATTTTGGTGTTTGGGTCTGGTAAGTATCCCATGGCACGCACTTCTGTGGGGTTTCTATATGATGAGGTGGTGTTTGCTCATTCAATAGGGCAGGAGTATTTATTTATTTATTTATTTATTTATTATTTAAAAAAATTTATGCAAAATTACCAAAATCTTGACTGTACTTTGCCTCAACAAGCTGGAATATGAGTCGTCACTTTATTGTAAGTATTGGTTTCATATTTGGATACTGCAGTGAAAATGCAAAGCTGAAAAGGTGTCACCTAGTGTTTTGTTTGTTAACTCCGGCTTTTGTCACACATACAGGGGATCCTGGACAATGTTCCAAGAGGTCAATTTCTTCGTATTAGAAGAAATTGTTCCCAAATGGAAGATTTTGATGAAAAGGCTAATCGGTGATATGTATCTTTTATCCAACAGGGTTATCCCCAATCCTTGTTAGACACAGCTATTAAGGATGTTAGATCTATAGATCGATCTCAATTGTTGACGTACAGAGAGAAGAGAGTACCTAGCCCTCTAGATCAGAAGAGTGATACTTCCCTGAAATTGGATAAAACTATGACGTTCACAACACAATATAATACATATGCAACAGATATCAAAAGGATCATTAATAAAAACACAGCCAATGTTTTGATATAGGAAATAATGTTATTTTCCGTAGGGCGAGAAATCTTAAAGAAAAAGTTGCCACTATAAATTGGCTATTAAAGAGACCTGATGGCTGCTACAAATGTGGCCATCTTCACTGCATAACACATTTTTAATAAGAAATGTAATGGAACATAAATGTAATGAGTTTGTGTCATATACATCTGGTGAAAAATTTCTTATTAAAAATGTGTTAGATTGTCGCTCTTCATATGTTATATATGTCATCAGTTGCGGTTGTGGGAGGCAATATATTGGACGCACTACAAGACCTCTCCATGTCCGCTTTCTCGAACATCGTAGAAATATACTGAGACAAATTAAAACTCATAGCCTTTCTTATCATATATATCACTGTCAGCAGGGTGATATTAGTAGAATTAGAATTAAGGTTATAGAACATGTAGATAAGACGAACAGAGGTGGAGATAGGTATAACCGCTTATGTAGAAGAGAAGCATATTGGATATTCAGATTACAAACTCTGATACTTCAAGGATTAAATGATTCCATTGAACTTAAAAATGTATATGTTATGTGTTTTTAATCAATAGTTTCCTATGTGAACGTCATGGTGTATCAGATTATCTGCTTTCGCTATATTCATATGAAGTAGAGATTGGCCATTTAGTACGAATGTATATTACCTATTTATTGACTAGTTTTTTATACATATTAATATATATATTTGTACGAGTGAATGTCTTACATCAGATGAAGAAACATCGTGTTATGCTCCTCTTTTGTCTTTCTATAGATCAAGATATATATATTTCTCTCTTCCCCTCCTTCTATCTTTTGGATAATAGTAATGGAATTTATTTAAGTTTAGTCAGAATATTTTTCCACGATGTCTAAGGATATTTGGGACATGTTATTTCATTTTATTTTATTTTATTATAATCACTGATCATGTGTTGATCATTTGATTTGAATTGCCTATAGATGGAATCAGTCATACTTTCTGTTTAGAATATTTATGCTAAAAGTATTTAGGAGTCTTGCTGTTTTATAATGAATATTCAATATAACTCTTTTGATAAGGATATTTTTCATAGCTAAGATACTATAGAAACACCCCATTTATATATACGAGATTATCTGACTGCGTAATGGTTATATTTTATTATAAATATGCAATATATCAATACATAGATATATTAACAATGATTGGAGACATGAACTTTTATTCATCTTTTTAACGTCACGGCACATATGGCAATCATATGATGTTTTTGATTGACGTTTGATAGGATAGACGTTACTCCAGGCACGTCTGGAGTGAGAAAACATACCTCTGATGAGACCGCCCTGTCTGTAGGCGGAAAAACGCGTCAGATGACGTTGACGAGCTTAGACACACCCACCACAGCGGTCTTCCGTGTATACACGAGGTTTACAGTCCGGACTTCACCACTTTTTCTTTTTTGCATGCTGCAATGGAGTGACTATACCTCATTGGGATCACTTATCCGCATTCAGTGATTCAGGAGAACTGGACACGAGAGAGCTCTAAGGGTACTGCAGTTTCAGCAAGGTACCTCATCGATTGTATGTGGATGCATGTACGTCTTTCAGTTGCACATCATGTGCTAGGAGCATAACAGCTCCATCGGTTGGATTTTCTATTCCACGGCAGGCCCTCTTTCAATATCCTCATCTTTCAGATGAACTGCTCTTACATCTATGATATTTGGATATATTCCATATTTTTCCCATGAGAGATAATCTGTTTATTGCCGCATAGCGGTTAAAACATATGATTGCACCCATTGATGAATGTGCAAACTTTTAGAGTTCTGTGAAATAATTAGGTGGTATGGTATCTAGCTTGTTCCACAGATAATCTCACATATTTTTATATGATTACTGTTATTATTATTTTTATATGTTTTAATAAATTGTATCGATTTTTGTACATCAGCGCTGCCATTTCTATTTTGTATTTTTGATCCTGGAGTTGGACTACAATCTGTTTCTCAGGGGGCCTGATCCTCCGCCACGTCCAAACCAGCAACTAGTACAACATCGCCATACGAGGGAGCACTATCGGCTTCCTCCGTATGGGATCTTGGACACCCTGCGCATTGTGCATCCCGACAGCAGTACCGCCTTTGACCAAACTTTTGGCGGTACTGCACTTCTGTGCATCTGGGTCATTCCAGACCACAATGGGGGTCGCGGCAGGTATATCCCAGGCCACCTTCAGCTGCGTGCTGTAGGTAGTGCTAAGGGCGTTCCTGTTGCGGCTCTCATAGTTTATCCATCTGCCACTCGATGAGGAGTCCCTTGGGCGGATTAAGCAGCAGTTTTCCACCATAGCCGGCTTTCCGCACGTCATAGGGGCAGTAGATGGGATGCATGTGGCCTTGGTTCCGTTGAGTGTGAATGCTTCAGTTTTGATGAACCGGAAGCATTTCCACTCAATAAACGTACAGGCCATATGTGACCCGTCTCTCCAGATTCGGAACCTGGTTGCAAAATGGGGGGGGCTACCCATGACTCCTTTGCCTTTCGCAATTCAGAGATGTGGAGCAGATTGCAACAGAGGCAAGGGGGTGTCAGGCCACATGGAGATGCGTGGCATTAGTCTAATGCAGGGTTTCCCAAACCCAGTCCTCAGGGCTCCCCAACAGTGCAGGTTTTCCGGATCACATGTGACATAATTAGGACCACCTGTGGATCTGTTACAATGTGTTAGTCAGTAATGAATATACCTGTGCTCCAGCAAGGAGATATGGAAAACCTGCACTGTTAGGGAGCCCTGAGGACTGGGTTTGGGAAACCCTGGTCTAATGTATTGACTCAGTTTAGTGGTTTGTGTTTTTGATAATAATGTAGTTTAAAGTTATTTTCCCGTAAATGTTATCTTTTCCCTCAGATGTTAGCTTTCCACATTGTGTCATATAGTGCATGTGTCTTTTATTTATATTTGGTCCAACTATATAGTTGTAAAATCAAATTGTCCACATTTTGTAATGTTCATGGTAATGTAGGGGGATTACCCAAACAGACCTAACAGTTAAGGTTAGCTGAAATGTTAAAATAAAATGAAAATGTTACATGATATTTGTTTGTAGGGATTTCTTAGACGTGTTTATTTTACAATGGTTGGTAATTATACAGTAATAGTACTCACTTACCAAAATATTTGCCATTGATTTAATGTATGAGCCATATTTGAGTATGGTTGCATGAAGAAGCATATAACTTGGCTCATGTGGCCACCAGATCGGTCATAGAAAGTGCTTTTGAACTGTTAAAGGCGCGATTTTGCTGCCTTGACCGGTCTGGTGGTGCACTGATGTATGAGCCGAGGAAAGTATGCGAGATCGTAGCTCTGTGTGTGATGTTTCACAATATTGCCATCCGAAGTGGGGCTCCAGGGGTGGTGCACGAGGTTGCTGGGATGGACGAGGAGGAGGAGGAGGATCTGGAAGACACCCCTCGGGAATCAGAGCATTGGTCCAACTTTAGGCAGTATGAAGTGGAGAGGTATTTTTGAGGTAAAGCAGTTATTGGCACTGTTTAATTTAATACACCAATGCTCTTTGCTGTAATAATGAGCAAGCTTACCCAAAATACAAATTGCAAATGTATGAACCCACCAAATGTCTTTATAAATATACATGGGGTGGTGTCCTAATGAAATGTGTTCCATTTGGCCTTATTGAAAAATCAATGCCAACCTGTAAGTGTTTAGAAAATGTTGTAGGTTTTCTCTTTAAATACCTCTAAGTTTCAAGTCATTCATTTTGCATAAAAACACCTTAATGTGGTTGTCTAATGTGTAAACATCAACGTCCTTGTGTGTAAATGAAGAGTTAAGTTTGAACAGTCCAAACAGTACACATATGCTTGTTGTATAAGCTAATTCATTAAAGGCCGGAATGGTCTCGTACGTCAATGGCAAATATCTTTCAAATATTAATGCATAACATTGTTAGTTAAAATTAGAGATGGTCACTGACCCCCGTGTTTTGGTTTTGGATTTGGTTTTGGATCTGGATTACCGTCGTGTTTTGGTTTTGGTTTTGGTTTTGCAAAACTGCCATTGCGTGTTTTGGTTTTGGTTTTGGTTTTGTTTGGTTTTGTTTTGCTATTTTTTTGGAAAATCCATGTTTTTGGGCCTAAATTAACCCAATTTAGTGCTCCAACTGTTTTAGAGACAAGTAATCTAATTGTTGAGGTAATAAATCATCCAAAAAAACAGTTTAATTCTTCGTTGGTAGGCCTATTCTACACACAAAACAGATTGTCTTCCTCTCCATCTATGCATATTGGCAATGCAGCCATCGTCTTTGAATGTATATTACACCCTACAACTATAGTTAAATATGTAAAGAAATGGAAAAAGCCAGTTTGGTTTCTGTCTCTCAAGGCCCCCCTCCACTTATATAAAATACCAAAAAATTCAGCCAATATAGACTGTACAATATTAATTGACATGGAGAAAGCCAGTTTGGTTTCTGTCTCTCTAGGCCCCCCTCCACTTGTATAAAATACTAAAAAATTCAGCCATTATAGACTGTACAATATTAATTGACATGGAGAAAGACAGTTTGGTTTCTGTCTCTCTAGGCCCCCCTCCACTTGTATAAAATACTAAAAAATTCAGCCATTATAGACTGTACAATATTAATCGACATGGAGAAAGACAGTTTGGTTTCTGTCTCTCTAGGCCCCCCTCCACTTGTATAAAATACAAAAAAATCCAGCCGTTATAGACTGTACAATATTAATTGACATGGAGAAAGCCAGTTTGGTTTCTGTCTCTCTAGGCCCCCCTCCACTTGTATAAAATACTAATAAATTCAGCCGTTATATACTGTACAATATAAATTGAAATGGACAAAGGCAGTTTGGTATCTGTCTGCATCAGATCCTCTCTCCACTAGGAGTAAAATAGAAAACTATTCAGCCGTTATATAATCTAGAATATAAATAGAAATTGAGAAAGGCAATTTGGTATCTGTCTGCATCATAATCATCAACATCATTATTAGCGCCCTCGTCGCCTACACAAATCTCCCCCTCATCCTCTTCTAATTCCAAAGTGGCATCCTCAATTTGGGTATCACCGGCTACACTCGGGCTATTAAGGCACACATCAGCAGAATGCTCACGATTAGACATCCCACTGTTGGATGGACACTCCACAGGGATTGTTGTCATTTGTGAATCAGAGCAAATATTCTCCTGTAATGCCTCACTGTTATCTTGCAGCTCGGCTTTGACGCGTAACAGTAGTTGTGCACCAATTGTAGGCTGGGTAACTTTTTGGGATCTGCCACTAATAGCCAAAGGTGAAGGCCTCATTCTCTCTTTGCCACTGCGTGTGTAGAATGGCATGCTTGCAATTTTTTTTTTATCGTCGCTTAACTTTTGCTCAGTTACACTTCTTTTTCGCTTCAATACAGTAAATTTTTTTTTGGTTTTTGATTTTTGCACTAATTTGAAAACACTCTGTTGTTTGACATCGCCTTGGCCAGATGACGTACTGGGAACACTAACATCAGGACTGGTGACAGAACCTGGTTGCTCATTCAGATCATATGTGGACTGCTTTGAATCCATTCTGAGCGCAAACCACTGGGGAGTGCTAAAAATTATTTAGTAGATACTGCTGACAGATATGACTTTTGACAGCCAGAAATATTAATGCACAATTAGGGAGGACACCCCAAAAGCACTGAGGAGTGCTAAAAATTATTTAGTAGATACTGCTGACAGTTATGACTTTTGACAGCCAGAAATATTAATGCACAATTAGGGAGGACACCCCAAAAGCACTGAGGAGTGCTAAAAATTATTTAGTAGATACTGCTGACAGATATGACTTTTGACAGCCAGAAATATTAATGCACAATTAGGGAGGAAACCCCAAAAGCACTGAGGAGTGCTTAAAATTATTTAGTAGATACTGCTGACAGATATGACTTTTGACAGCCAGAAATATTAATGCACAATTAGGGAGGACACCCCAAAAGCACTGAGGAGTGCTAAAAATTATTTAGTAGATACTGCTGACAGATATGACTTTTGACAGCCAGAAATATTAATGCACAATTAGGGAGGACACCCCAAAAGCACTGAGGAGTGCTAAAAATTATTTAGTAGATACTGCTGACAGATATGACTTTTGACAGCCAGAAATATTTATGCACAATTATGGGGGACACCCCAAAAGCGCTGGGGAGTGCCAAATATGAAGAAAAAATAATAAACCTCTATCCTCCTCTCTGCACTAGCGATTTTGGTTAGAGCAATTGCAAGAACAATATTGTATTCTCTGTCCCTGCTCTAATTAGCCTATGACTACACCCTGCTCTCTCCCTCTGTCAAATGGCGATGGATTGCTGTGGAGGCGTGTATTTATAAAGTTGAAGTATCGCGAGAACCGAGCCCCGAGATCCGACGACGTCACAATGACGTTCGGCCTCGATTTGGATTCGGAATGGGCGGGAGAGTACCGAGCTGCTCAGCTCGGTACTCGGATACCCAAAGTTCGGGTGGGTTCGGTTCTCAGAGAACCGGACCCGCCCATCTCTAGTTAAAATCTAGCCTAACAGTGTTCATGAAGGCATCTGAAGTTTCTATTTGATTTTGCACCCATTACAGTGCTGAGAATGGTACATTTGTCAAAGTAATGCGTTTGTTTTTTAACTACAGGCTGTTTCACCCTTCAAGGGTATTGTACTGGGCTAAGTGCCATAGCACTTGCCTTTGGAGTTTGAGGATGTGGCCATGGTGAAGGCAGTTGACAAATGTAAGTATCTATAGTGTTTGCATCAATAACATGTTATTGTCAAGTGTGTATGCTGCATACAATATTGATGTTTGTAATCATTACATTTGGGGGTCTGCTAAGTAAACTTTAACAATGTGCTTTGTGTGTTACTTACGGGTTTTGGGGTAGTTTCCAGACCAAATCAACACAATCCACACTCTGAAACCAAGATATAGCTCAAACCCACAAGCCACTATTACAGAGAATACTGTGTTGAACCTTACCATACCTTTCACGCTACAATACAGTGGCCACCTTCATGTGCACCAAGGCAACAAAGTACATAAATGAAAGTTCATTGTGAGCTAATATTGCCTTAGTAATTGTTTGTTTGACATTCAACAGGCCACGTTGGTTTGACTTTTTGAATTCTGCATTTCGTGTTTCCCTACATGTTGAAGTCTGGGGACTGGTCTACGGCGACGATCGGCGCTAGCTTTGTAGCGTTAGGAGGATATCAATAATTTGGACTTCGCCTGAGACCATATTTGAGAAAAGTCCTGAATGAGATTCTGCACGGCCGGAAGCGCTGAACCAGGTTGGGAAAGTTCAGGAAGGAGAGGGTGAAACCCATAGGTAAAAAAAAATGGAGACGAACCAGTAGATACATGCACCTGGTTATTATGAGCAAATTCTGCCCAACACAAGAAACGACTCCATTCAGCCTGATTACCAGAAGAGTAGGTCCTAAGAAATTGTTCCAGTCTTGGTTGACCCTCTCTACGTTTGGCCATTGGTTTGAGGGTGGTACCCTGAGGAAAACTTTAGATTGACCCCCAACTCTTTGCAGAATGATCTCCATAACTTGGACACGAACTGTACTCCTCTATCCGAGATAATATCCTGCGAACAGTCGTGAAGACGGAAAATCTCCTCGATGAAGAGGTTAGCAAGGATAGAAGCCGAAGGAAGTCCCTTGAGAGGTATGAAATGTGCCAACTTGGAAAATCTATCCACTACCACCCAGATAGTATTGAATCCATGGCTAGTGTTAGGAACTCCCAAGCCAGTACAGTGAAACTTGGGGACTACTCTGAAGGCCCGGTGTTCGCTGGAGCCCCTAGTGGTGGGGACAGACTGGGCTGCGGGCCGACCGAGGGTCGAGTAACGTATACTGGCTTAAAGGAGTACCCAGGAGTGGAGTGATTGGCGGGCTGTAGTTAAGAAGAATCCTAGGTCAAAGGGTCACAAGCACAGATGCAAAATCCAGAGACAAGCGAAGGGTCAGACACACAGGCAAAGAAGCAAAATCCGAAATCCAGGCAAAAGGTCGAGGTCAGAAGAGAAGGGTCACAGGCCCAAGAACAAGCAGGGGTCAAAATACGGGTAGTCAAATCCAAGGTAGCAAGAACCAAACGGATAGCACAAGCAGGCAGCAGGACTGAGGACAGAACGCTATAACCGGCAGTGAGGCTGCAGACCTTACTGCCTTAAATACCAGTAGTGGCCAATCAGAGCCTAGCTCTGAAATCAAATGGGCAGGCTCAATCCTGCCACATTAATCAGCCCACAGGCTTGTGGGCGCTTCTGCGCATGCGCCCAGCTGTTCCCAGCTGCCGGGATGCAGCGCCCCTGTAGTTAGCGTCCGACCGTTGCAACGGTCGGGTAAAGGCAGGAAGAGACGTCCCGGTTGCCATAGCGACGACCGGGACGCCTACAGGAACCAGGTGAGAGTCGCGGCGGTGCCCGCGGCCGCCGCGACTGCTAACAGCTAGCTGGTAAATCGGTGACGAAATCCATACAAATACTAGTCCATGGTCTTTCTGGAATAGGAAGTGGTACCAAGGGTCCTGCAGGAGACTACCTAGGTGTCTTGTCTTGTGTCTGGCACAGATTCCACAAGCGGCAACATAGGCCTTAAGGTCCGCCTGGATAGTGGGCCACCAATAATACCTAGAAATCAACGAGAAGGTCTTCTTGAGACCCGTATGCCCGGCAAACAGAGAATCATGGGCCCACTTGAGAGCCTTGGGCCGAAGCCTTTAAGTGAGAAAGGAGCGACCAGGAGGAGGAACCTTGGTTCAAGTTCTGGTGAGAGCCACAATGATAGTAGGATCCAAGATGGTTCTGGGGGTGGGGCCGGTTTAAGATCTTTATCATCAAATGACCGGGAGAGAGCATTAGCCCTGATATTCTTAACCCCGGGTCGAAAGGTCAAAATGAGATTAAAACGGGCAAAAAACAAGGACCAGCAGACCTGACCTGGGTTCAGACACTGAGCTGTTTGCAAGTACGTTAAGTTCTTATGGTCAGTGTAGACAGTAACAGGATGCTCAGCTCCCTCTAGCAAATGTCTTCACTCCTCTAGGGCTGTTTTGATGGCAAATAACTCTTTATCCCTGATACCATAGTTTAATTCGCTGGAGGAAAATCTTCTGGCAAGGAAACCACAGGGATGAAACTTTCCATCGGAATCTTTCTGTGAAAGAATGGCTCCTATGCCAATGGAGGATGCATCAACTTTAACAAAGAAAGGCAGAGACAAGTCAGGTTGTAGCAAAATAGGGACGGAGGAGTACGCCCTTTTTAATGACTGGAAGGCACTGAGGGCTTCGGCAGACCATGATTTTGCTGCTCCCTTGCGGGTGAGAGCAGTAATAGGAGAAATGATAGTCGAAAAGTCTTGGATTTTCTAATAAATCCTCGTTCGAGGTTTTCAGATACATACTCGGTCATGGCTCGAGTCTCAGGGAGGGAAAGAGAGTAAGTTCTGCCACGAGGAATCCTTTCTCCAGGAATAAGTTCAATGAAACAATCACAAGGACGGTGGGGTGGAAGAGTCTCAGCGGCAGTCTTACTGAAGACATCCACGAAGGCAGCATATTCAGATGGCAACCCAAGACTGGGTCTGAGAGCAAGACATCTAATAGGTATGTTATTGAGGCATCGATCAGCGCAGAGCGGACCCCAGGAATTAACCTGAGCATGTTGCCAATCAAATTGGGGTGAATAGTCCCTTAGCCAGGGTAGTCCTAATGATACCGGATTAACAGTCTGTGGAAGGACTAGAAACGAGATCCATTCAAAATGGAGGAGACCAACTTGCAGTTGGATCGGCCAGGTGGCCTGAGAGATAGATCCATTGGCCACTCTGTTACCATCCACCGCTGTCAGAACCAAGGGTTGCAATAATGAATGCAGGGGTAGATGAGGGTTAGCTGCTAAGGATTTAGAAATAAAGTTTCCAACTGCCCCTGAATACACGAATGCCTGAAGGGAGAACGGACCCTGGGAAGCATGGATGATGATGGGCATCAAAAAGTCTGTCTTTTCTGGGGAATAAGGGGAAGATGTACTCAGTCCTAGACCGTCCTTCCCGGCACCGACTAGGATCTGGCATTTTCCCGGTCTCTTGGGACACTGTGAATGTGAGAGGGGTCAGCGCAGTAGAGGCATAGATGGTTTTTAAACCTTCGTTCCCACTCCTCCACAGTTAGACGAGAACGCCCGATCTGCATGGGCTCCTCAGGTAGAATTGGTGGGTTCTGAAAAGTGGAGACCAAACGTGGACTAGCCCGGCGAGATTGTTCTCGTTCCTGATTACGCTCCAAATACCGGATATCGACCTTGATGCATAAGGAGATCAGATCATCTAGGGTAGCTGGTAAATCCCTGGAGACCAACTCGTCCTTGATCCGATCTGTCAGGCCCTGCTAGAAGGTAGCTATAAGAGCCTCATTATTCCAGTTCAGTTCTGAGGCGAGAGTTCTGAACTGAACCGCGTACTGACCCACGGGAAGACTTCCCTGACGTAGCTTCAAAATGCTGGAAGCCGCTGAGGCAACTCGACCAGGCTCATCGAACACTTTTCTGAAGGTTTGTATGAAGGAAGATGGATTTTGTAACAGGGGATCATCATGCTCCCAGAGAGGAGAGGCCCAGGCAAGCGCTTGATCCGTGAGTAACGAAATAATATATGCCACCTTGGATTCGTTCTGAAGAAAAATTTCCTGGTGATAGTTCGAACTGGATAGCACATTGGTTGAGAAACCCTCTGCACTTTCTCGGATCACCACCAAATTTGTCGGGAGGTGGGATGCGAATCCCTTCAGTAGGATTAGGTGCAGCTGAAGCAGGAGAGCCGACAACGGGGGTTACGGGAGCAACAGATACTCCGGGAGGAGTCAGGGTTCTCTGGAAGGTATCCATGCGTGTAGCCAGTCCCTGAAGGCATTGCAGGGGCTGAGTCTGGTTAACTTCTTGTTGTTCAACTCGGCGATTCAGGTGCTGCAGGAGGTCAATAGCAGAGAGATCACCGGTGCCTTCGGCATTTGACATGGCCTGAGTATACTGTCAGAATCACTAGGTGGAACAGATGATATCTGCCAGCAGTTGGCGCTACTGAGTACTGAGGCGCAGAGTCTAACACACCCCTGGTTTTCACCAAGAACCCCCGCAAGGAGGTATAGACTTCGTTGCAAGGGACGTGCAGGTCGCGCCCCTCAGTATCAGTCAGCTGGCAAGGTAACAATTGAGGCAGCGGTGACAGCCCACCAGGATGCAGGATGGAAGAGCACCTTGAGAAAGATCCCGTAGTTCGGATCAAAACGCGTCGGTGGTTACATCCGTGACTTAATCTTCCAACCGAGGACTTCATCGCCATATACCTATCGGTACAGGGACATCTGAGGCCATGGAGTCGGACGACACACTTCCCTTTGTTGATTGACATCTTAGTGTGGAAATCCGCTGACTCCATCACGATAGGACTGATTTACCGTAGCGATCTGCATGCTGGCTATTTTTTACTTCCCGGCAGAAACATCTATGTTTTTATTCAATAAATGATCTTATTTATTATCTAAAAGAGATATTCTTCTTTTCATATAACTTATGTCGAGATGTCCGAGGATTGTGGTTATCTTTGAAGTGCCATTACCCAAGAATATATGGTGTAAGTAGAATCCCCTGCGGGAGATTTCCCACACCAGATGACAATTAACCACTAGTCGGTGAAACATCTATCAATTTTAATATCATTATCGGTGAAGGCACTCTCTGAGTTCCACGGATTTATTACTCACATTGTTATATACTTATTATTTTTTTTTATTTTTTTTTCTTGTGTTTTATTTCACCCCACCACCAATCCATTTATTTAACTTAATTTTATCTATTTATTTAATTACTCCACCTTATTTTACTGCTTACTGTACATTGTTTTGCTTTGCCACTCCTCTTCTCCATCTACATTGTTTCATTGTCTACACTGGTTAAACTGCTATACCACTGCCCTTCTGTTTCACTCCGTCTGGTTCTGTGCAACTCACCTCCCGTCTCTCCACGCTCCGTTAGTGTCACCTGACTTTACTCGAGTACTCTCCTCCTGCCTCCATTGCCTCTTCACTCTCACTCCTGCCACACATCTCTCACTATGCCGCCCCGCTCCTTTCACATTCCCATCCTCTCCCCGAGTCACCCTTACCGGTCCCCCTCCCCTTGTTCCTTTCTATTTCCCGGGCTCCAATAACCTCTCCCTCACTCCCCCCCACTGGTCCAACTCTCACCCCCACCCTCGCTCCATCAACCTCGACAACCTTATCCACATCTCCCCTCATCCTTCCCTCCCCTTCTCATGTGCCCTCTTGAACTCTAGGTCCATTCGTAACAAGCTGACCTCCATCCACGACCTCTTCATCTCTAACTCTCTCAACCTTCTTGCCATCACTGAAACCTGGCTCACTCCCTCTGACACCACCTCACCTGCTGCCCTCTCCTATGGGGGCCTCTCCTTCACCCACTCCACCAGACCGGACGAGCGTCCAGGAGGTGGAGTGGGCCTCCTCCTATCCCCCTGCTGCACTTACCGGGTCATTCCCACCATACCTTCCCTCTCTTTCTCCTCCTTTGAAGTTCACTCCATCTGTCTCTTCTCTCCTATCCACCTCCGCGTCTCCGTCATCTATCGTCCCCCTGGCCCTACCTCCCTTTTCCTGGATAACTTCGCTGCCTGGCTCCCCCACTACCTTTCCTCTCACCTTCCTTCCATCATACTCGGCGACTTCAACATCCCTATTGATAACTGCTCTGACCCTGCCACCATCAAACTTCTCACCCTCTCCACCTCCCTTGGCCTCACCCAATGGACCTCCTCCCCCACCCACTGTCTTGGCCACTCCCTTGACCTAGTCTTCTCTCACCTCTGCGATCTCTCTGATTTCTCAAACTCTCCCTTCCCACTCTCGGACCACCATCTCCTCTACTTTACTCTGTCCTCCTCCCCTGCTCCCCCCCGCCGAAAGTCACCCTCATCAGACGCAACCTTGAAGCGATTGACCTTACCTCTTTCTCCTCCTCTCTTGATTCTCTCCTCTCTCCCCTCCCTTCCCTGGCCTGTCCAGACCAAGCGTCCTCTCTCTACAACCATTCACTCACTACTGCCCTGGATGCTGTCGCCCCCGCCGCACCTATCCGCCGCCGCCGCCGCCTTATTCCTCAACCGTGGCACTCCAAACTCACTCGCTTCCTCCAAAAGTGCTCCCGCACTGCCGAACACCTCTGGAGGAAATCTCGCTTTCTCGCTGGCTTCCTTCACTTCAAATTCATCCTCTCCTCTTTCTGCTCTGCCCTCTCCCTTGCTAAACACACCTTCTTTAAATCCCTCATCTCTTCTCAGTCCTCTAATCCCCGCCGCCTCTTCGCAACCTTCAACTCCCTCCTTTCTCCCCCCCCCTCCTCCAGTCCCACTTTCCCTCACCGCTGCTGACTTCGCCACTTTTTTCTCTTCCAAAATTGAGGCCATCAGACTTAACATCTCTTCTTTCTCCCCCTCTCCCCCTGCCCTTATTGCTCCACCCCCATCCAACACGCAACTCTGGTGCTCCTTCCACCCCACATCTGGCGACGAAGTTCGCTCCCTTATTCTTTCCTCTCCACCCTCCACCTGTCCGCTTGATCCCATCCCCTCTAACCTCCTTCGTTCTCTCTCTCTTACTGCCTGCTCCTACCTTGCACACCTACTCAACTTATCACTCGCCTCAGGTGTTGTACCCTCCTCATTCAAACACGCTCTCATCTCTCCTATCCTCAAAAAACCCAATCTTGACCCCACCTCCCTCGCCAACTATCGCCCCATCTCACTTCTCCCCTATGCCTCCAAATTACTTGAGCGGATAGTCTGCTGTCGTCTCACCAATTACCTCTCAGACAATTCCCTCCTCGACCCTCTCCAATCTGGCTACCACCCCCTCCACTCTACTGAAACCGCCCTGGCCAAAGTCACCAACGACCTCCTCTCAGCCAAATCCAGGGGTCACTTCTCCATACTCATCCTCCTCGACCTCTCTGCGGCCTTTGACACTGTGGATCACCCCCTCCTTCTGCAAACTCTTCTCTCTCTTGGCCTCTCTGGTTCTGTCCACGCCTGGTTCTGCTCTTATCTCGCCAACCGCACCTTCTCTGTCTCCACATCTGGCTCTGCCTCCACCCCTTCCCCTCTCCCGGTTGGTGTCCCCCAGGGCTCTGTTCTCGGCCCCCTACTATTCTCGCTCTACACTTCCTCACTTGGGACTCTCATCTCCTCCTACGGTCTTCAGTATCACCTCTATGCTGACAACATTCAGCTCTACGTATCTTCTCCTGATCTCTCTCCCACTCTCCTCTCTCGTGTATCTGACTGCCTCTCTGCCATCTCCTCCTGGATGTCCTTGCGCTTTCTCAAAATTAATATCTCTAAAACTGAACTAATTGTCTTCCCTCCCCCAGGCTCCCCTCTCACCACAACCTCTCCATTGTGGTTAATAATTCAACCATCTCCTCTGTCACCCAGCTCCGCTGCCTGGGTGTCACCCTTGACTCCTCTCTCTCCTTTGTCCCCCACATCCAATCTCTAGCCCAAACCTGCCGCTTCCAGCTGCGTAACATTGCCCGCATCCGGCCCTTCCTTTCACAAGATGCCACCAAAACCATCATACACGCTCTCATCATCTCCCGCCTCGACTACTGCAACCTTCTCCTTACTGGCCTCCCCCTCTCCCACCTCGCCCCCCTTCGCTCTGTTCTTAATGCGGCCGCCCGACTCATCTTTCTCTCACGCCGCTCCTCCTCCGCCTCCCCTCTCTGCCTTGCCTTACACTGGCTCCCCTTCCCCTACAGGATCCTTTTCAAGCTCCTCCCCACCACTTACAAAGCCCTCTCCCAGTCTACTGCCCCCTACATCTCCAACCTCCTCACCATTCACACCCCTGCCCGCTCCCTGCGCTCGGCCAACGACCGTCGCCTCTCCTCTACTCTGATCACGTCTTCCCACTCCAGAATCCAAGACTTCTCCCGAGCTGCTCCCCTCCACTGGAATGACCTCCCTCGCTCCATCCGTCTCTCACCCAGTCTGTGCTCCTTCAAACGGGCACTCAAAACTCACCTATTCCTCAAAGCCTACCAACAATCCACTTAACCCTTACCTCGTTGCACCTTCGCAAACATCCTTCTCTTGTTCTCCCCTCTCTCCACCAGCCCCGCCCTTCTCTCCCTTACTTTAATGGCTCCCTCCTGTACCTGTTTGTCCACCCTCCCTTAGGATGTGAGCTCGTATGAGCAGGGCCCCTCTCCCTTCCTGTCTCCATACCTGTTCTTCTACTCCATCTTCGCTCATATGTCTGCCCGGAGTTCTGAAGTATTGGTACTTTGTGTTTATTGCTGTGTACTATGTCACCCTGTATGGTCTCCTGTTTGTATTATGTACGGCGCTGCGGAAACCTTGTGGCACCTAACAAATAAATGATAATAATAATAATAATAATAATTATACAAAGTTACACTATTATCTATTTCTTTTTATTTTATATGTTTTATTACTGTTGGAAAAGGACTGAATACTACAGCATCAGTGAACATAAGTATCTTCCTTTACCTATATTTAATTTTTTTTTACATTTTGTCCAGATTGTTATATTAGTCATAGAGGGAAACCACAGCGCAGAAAATTGATCTTTATTTTGTTTTATAGGATGGAAGAGGAGTCAGCAAGCCGGGTCAAGACCAGAGGAACGGATATAGCCAAATCAGTAGCAGGAGATTGGTCAGGAAGCCGAGTCAATACCAAATATCACTCTAAGCCAGAATCAGGAACCAAAGGAGAAGTCAGGAACAAGCCGGGGTCAGAATCCAAAACAGCAACACAGGAACAAACGCTGGAGCAAGGCTGAAGACCAAATACTCTGACACTAGACATGTGTTAGAGGCTGCTTTATATACCCTAAGGTGCCTCCTGATAGGGTTAGGGAGATTTTGGCGGTAAGACATGCTGGCTGCAGACAGGTGAGCAGAGATAGCGTCCCGCTGCTAGGCAACAGGACGTGGTTGCTGAGAAGGTGCAGGCGTCCGTCTCCTGCACCAAGTGTCAGTGCGGAGACGGCGCCTGGCACTGTTACTACGGGTTACCTCCGTTACTTCAGTTTGCTCTCAGTCTCCTGCTGTGTTGAACTATTGCTGCTCCAGCACTGCTACTACCATCTCCAGTGTACTTCATCGCGACAGCTTCAGTTCTCTCATCGCTACCACTCAGAGCCGCTGCTACTATTGTGACTCATCGGCTGTTACTACGAGTTACCCCCACTACTTCAGTCTGCTCTCAAGTCTCCGGCTGTGTTGAACTATCGCTGCTCCAGTACTGATATTACCATCTCAACTGTACTTCATCGTGACAGCTCCAGTTCTCTCACCGCCACCAATCAGAGCGGCTATTACTACTGTGACTCATCGGCTGTTACTACAAGTTACCTTCACCACGTCAGTTTACTCTCAGTCTCCTGCTGTACTGAACTATTGCTGCTCTAGTACTTCTATACCATCTCTGATGTACTTCATCATGACATCTCCAGTTCTCTAACCGCTATCACTGTGAGCCGCAACTGCCTTGGTGACTCATTGGCTGTTCTCCCTGAGCTACCTCTGCTTTCCCGTGTGTGCTCAGCATACTCCAGTGCTGTAATCCTGCTGTTCCAGTATCTCTACCAATCACCATTGGATACACCATTGTGACAGCCTCTGCTTTTCCTCGTTGTACCACAGAACATCTATTCTCCTTGTGCCTCATTTGTTTCTACCGTGTTACCTGGCTCCTCCACACTGTTCTGCTGTTCACCCACTCACAGGACTGTGACCTGCAGGTTTGGTGCCGCTAAATCCATACCATACCTTCCTGGCAAAACCACCTGCCTGTTAGACTCCGCGTCTGTGGGTGGGCTAAGTCATGTCCAGCAGAGCATAGGGATCAATTTCCCATAAGCCAACCGTGACAGTAAGAACAGGCCAAATGTCTGATCCCCCGGTGGAGCCTTCTGCTAGAGACCTTTTACAACATCTGATTTCACCAGGGCCTGATCAACCACTAGGCTGATCAGGCTGCAGCCTGGGGCGCTGAGACCTGGGGGGCGCAGCGCGGAACACTGACAAGCTGTTTTTTTTTGTTTTTGTTTTTCCTTCAAGTGCCGGTGATCGGCTTCTTTCTCCTCTAATGGGGCCACCCCTGGCCTCAAGGGGGCGATCCCGCATGTTCCTGTACCCAATCTTGCAGCTAACAGCATCCGACGCTGTTAGCTGCCCTATCAGTTTATTGCTTAGTGTGGTCACGTGAGATCTCACATATCACGTGACCACACTAATCACACAGAGCGCGCCTGCAGCTAACAGCATCGGATGCTGTTAGCTGCGTGTGAAGATGACAGAAGTGCCGGCGTCTGGTCAGAGGAGAACAGAAGACAGCAAGGTAAGTGCTTGTTAAATATCAGGGGGTGACACATCGGATGTGGAGGGGGGGGAGATGACTGGGGATCTTATAAATTGGATATAGGGGGGATTAATGATCTGCTAGTATGGATTGGATAAGGTAGGATTAATGGAGTGAAAATGGGGAGGTAATGAACTGGCTGGAGGGGGGCTTATGAATTGGATGGGGGGGATTAATGAAGTGAAAATGGGGATTAATGAACTGGCTAGAGGGGGGTTTATGAATCGGATAGAGGGGGCATATCAATTGGATGGGGGGTGTTAATGAAATGGCTAGAGGGGGGGGATTAATGAAGTGAAAATGGGGAGGTAATGAACTGCCTAGAGGGGGGGGTTAATGAATTGGATATAGAGATTAATGAAAAAGCAATGGGGAGGTAATGAACTGGCTACGGGGGGGGGTTAATGAATTGGATAGGGGGGGTCATAAACTGTCTGGTGCGGGTTGATAAAAATGACAGGGGGGATGAATTGGTGGGGAGGGGATGAAATAGCTTGTAGGGGCAGGATTTCTGTATTGTGTGGCGGTGATGTTGATGCTGACTGTGGTTTCAGCGGTCACTAGAATACTAAATACTAGATAGACATGGCTGGTAGATGTTACTATAGGAGTGTAAATAATTTTCATATATTTTATTGTCTGTCTGTACTAGTGGGTTGTTTTGTATCATTCAGGGTTTGTTAAAATTTTGCACTATAATACAATTTTGCAATATTTTTTGCAATTTTTTTTAAATACAGCACTCCCAAGTTTCCAGAAGCCAGCCAACGGACAACACTCTAAGAACAAGCAAAAGAGAACACGAGGTAGTTTACGCTGCAAGTTTAGGTAAGAGAGGAAGTGCATAATGAAGTGTGTTTTATGTATTAATGTTTTACAATTTTATTTACAGATATATATATATATATATATATATATATATATAAACATTTTTTTATTTACACACACACTGGGGGGGGGGGGCAACTAGTGTAGTAGCCTGGGGGCGGCTGTGACCCTTCATCAGGCCCTGGATTTCACACATAGAGCAACAGGATAGTATCCAACACCAACTCTTGCAGTGTTTCCAGAATCTTATTGGTCGTCTGGATATCCTACAGGCTACTCACCCAATGGTGGCTAGTGCTCCTCAGGATCAGCTCTCCGCTCCTCTGACTGTAGCATCTTCATTGAGACTGCCTACACCGGCAAAATTTGATGGGGATCCCAAACTTTGTCGTGGTTTTATTAACCAATGTTTCATACAGTTCGAATTACAGCCCCAAAATTTTCCTTCCGACAGGTCCAAAATAGCTTACATTATTTCTCTATTGTCTGGCCAAGGCCTGGCTTGGGTCTCTCCCCTATGGGAGTGAGAGGATCCGTTGCTCAATAATTACCTTGTGTTCCTGTCCACCTTCCGGCGGATCTTTGACGAGCCTGGACGTCTGTCCTCAGCATCTGCCAGCATTCTCAGACTTCGCCTAGGTACCATCACAGTTGCTCAGTACATTATACAATTTCGTACCCTCTCCTCAGAACTGTCCTGGAATAATGAAGCTTTGGTAGCCGCATTTTGACAAGGCCTCTCGGACAAAATCAAGGATGTACTGGCATCTCAAGAACTTCCTACCACATTGGATGCTATAATCTCACTTTGTAATAAGGTGGATCTTCGTTTCTGCGAAAGGTCGGCTGAGAAGGAACATCCTAACCGCTCATCTGTCAAAACTGCTCTTCGTCCCTACTCAACCTCCCCTACTCTTGAAGAGCCTATGCAAATTGGGAGAACTCGGTTAACACTTAAAGAAAGAGAAAGGAGATGCTTAAACAACTTATGTATTTATTGTGGCAAGTCTGTGGTGCTGCAGAAAATTTAATTTCCTGGTCTCTAGTATCCCAATGCTCTATTCCAGTAGTTCCCTTGGAGAATCCTGTAACCATCACTGCCATTGACGGCTCTCAACTCCTGGGAAGTATGGTTCGCTATCAAACCAAGCCTCTCACTCTCCGTGTCGGGGTTCTGCATTCTGAAATCATCTCATTCTTTGTTTTACCACACTCGACCACTCCCATTATCCTAGGTCTACCCTGGCTTCGTGTATATTCTCCCAGTCTGGATTGGAATACCTCTGAAGTTTTGGCCTGGGGATCTCAATGTCAGTCCAATTGTCTAACTAAAGTCAAACCGATTAGGATTCTTTCTTCTTCTACAAAAACATTTCTTCTGGAACTTCCTCCTCAAGTTCAAGACTTTGCGGATGTGTTTCACAAGGTCCAAGCTGAACTTTTGCCCCCCCACCGCCCTTGGGATTGTCCAATAGAATTGCTCCCGGGGAAAACTCCTCCCAGAGGAAGAGTTTTTCCACTTTCCCAGCCAGAAACCTTGGCCATGTCTGTATACATCAAAGAAAATCTTCAGAGGGGATTTATCAGGCCATCTGTCTCTCCTGCCGGAGCGGGTTTCTTTTTTGCTAAAAAGAAGGAAGGTGTCACTCACCGGACCGTGAGTGCCTCTGCGCTGGTGCGTGGTTCTCTAGCCTTCCTGCCGGCGCCTGTCCTGAGCCGCGGCCATCCGCCATCTTGATGGACTGCGCATGCGCAGCATCCAAGAACTTATGACCTTTGCTTTTAATCTAATTGGTGGATCAGGCACCTCTCCCTATTTAAGGCACCTGTGCTCATTATATCGTTGCCTGATCTTGAGTCTCATTCCCTGTGAGTTTCTGAAGGTGTCTCCTGTGTGCTGCTAGTGTCTTCAGCTTCCTGCTGATTACCTGCTTTACTCATCGGTGGTTCCCATACCTGCTACTGATTCCTGTATCCTGCTTGTGTCCTCAGCTGTCTGCTGGATTACCTGCTCTGCTCACCTGCGGTTCCCATACCCGCTACAGCCGTTCAGCGCTCCTGCTGTGCCTGCATATCCTCGTTGGACAAGCTTCTCTACTCATCAGCGGTATGCTTACTTGTCATTGACTATCAGCTGTTACCTTGCATATCTGCTTAGGAAAAGCTTCTCTACTCAGCATCGGTATTCATACCCGCTATAGACTATTAGTTATTACGCTGCATATCTGTTTGAACAAGCTTCTTTACTCAGCAGCGATATGCACACCTGTGATTGACTATCAGTTATTATCCCGCATATCCACTTTGTACAAGCCTCTCTACTCAGCAGCGGTATACATACCGTTATAGACTATTAGCTGTAAACGCTGCATATCTGTTTGGAACAAGTTCCTCTGTGCTCTCATTGTCTTCATACAGTTATTGACTCTTTTCATGCCTCCACTTATCTTACCTGAACAAGTCCTCACTTACTCGCAGTGGTACAACTTGCTATCCGCAGACCACTGACGTCTCCTCTACCTACCTGCACCTGGACAAGTCTTCTCATCACAGCAGTGGTACAACTTGCTATACGCAGACCACTGACTTCCCCACTACCTACCTGCACCTGGACAAGTCTTCCCTTCACAGCAGTGGTACAACTTGCTGAACGCAGACCGCTGACTCTCCCGCTACCTACCTGCACCTGGACAAGTCTTCCCATCACAGCAGTGGTACAACTTGCTATCCGCAGACCACTGACTCTCCCGTTACCTTCCTTCACCTGCTCACGTCCACCCTGGTCTCCGTGGTTAAAACCTGTCTTTCCACTATAGCTGCAAGTCGCTGACTCATCTACCAATATAGCAGCAAGTTGCTGACTCATCTACCAGTATAGCTGCAAGTCACTGACTATCATCAATTCCATTGACATCCTCTCTCCATCTGCTGTTATATACGTTCCACTATTCACCCTTCTGCCAGAGGACCGTTGTGCAAACTCCGCCCCTCTGGTAAGCATAGTCAACTGGTGAATCCTGGGCAGAACTCCTAGTGCCCGTGACAGTAAGATCAGGCCATGACAGACCCAGGATCGGAACCAACAGCTAAAGAGATGCTGCAGTACCTGGTTACTCGGATTGAACAACAAGATGTTCGACAGCAACAGTTGTTCCAATGTTATCAGGCTTTAGCCTCCCGAGGAATCCCTGAGCAAAATGTAGCAGCTACTGTTGATCCTCCAGTACCTCCTTCTTCTCCCCCAGTGCCATCCCAGGTGTCTACCGCTTCCATGCTACACCTGCCTACTCCTTCTAAGTATGATGGAGACCCCAAAACCTGTAGGGGTTTTCTTAACCAATGTTCCATTCATTTCGAACTCCAACCTCATAACTTCTCTACTCATCGTTCCAAAGTGGCCTATCTCATCTCTTTGTTTTCCGGACAGGCTCTCGCATGGGCCTCCCCTCTGTGGGAAAGAAATGACCCCTTACTGGAAGATAGTGCCTTGTTTATTTCTACGTTTCGAAGAATTTTTGACGAACCTGGTCGTGTTATCTCTGCAGCTTCCAGTATTCTCAGACTACGCCAAGGTTCTCGGTCTGTAGCTCAGTACGTCATCCAATTTCGGATTCTTGCCTCCGAGCTCCAGTGGAACACTGAGGCGCTGATAGCCGCCTTCTGGCAGGGGCTTACCGACAAGATCAAAGATGCACTGACCTCCCAAGAGTTACCCTCCTCCTTGGACAATTTGATTTCTCTATGCCATCGTGTAGACATGAGGTTTCGTGAGAGAGATTCCGAAAGAGTAACTTCTTCTAAAGCGCCTGTTCACTCAGTATCCCAAGTTCGTCATCTTCCACCTCCAGTAGAACCCATGGAGGTAGGTCGCTCTAAATTAACATCTGAAGAGAGAGAGCGATGAGTGAAGAATAGACTCTGTATCTATTGCGCTGACTCTACTCACATGCTGAACTCATGCCCTAGAAGTCTTGAAGGGAAATGCCAGGCCCTAACCAGTTCTGGAGAGGTAAGGTTAGGGTCCCTGGAGTCCTCTCCATGTTCTACGGATGCTAAAATCTGTGCTTTTGATGTCACCGTTTCCTTTCGTTTATGTCTCAAGCACTTCTAGATTCTGGAGCTGCTGGAAATTTTATCTCTAGTTCTCTAGTGAATCAATGGTCCCTACCAGTGATTCCTTTAAAAGCACCTATAGCGGTTACTGCTATCGATGGGTCACGCATAATTAATGGACTCATTACTCAAAGTATGTCTCCATTAACCCTTCAAATCGGAGCCTTACACCAAGAGAAATTTTTTTTGCTGGTCCTTCCTGTTACCACCAGTCCCATCGTACATGGCCTTCCATGGCTTCAACTTCATTCTCCTCAGATTGACTGGAACACTCCTCAAGTCACTTCCTGGGGTCCCGAGTGTCGTCATAGATGTCTGTCTCAAGTTGTTCCTCCCCATCGGGCGTGGGATTGTCCGATTGACTTACAACCTGGCAAGAGCCCTCCTATGGGTATCCACTCTCGCTACCAGAAACCCAAGCAACATCTGAGTATATAAAGGAGAACCTCCAGCGAAGATTTATCCGACCTTCCACCTCTCCCGCTGGAGCGGGGTTCTTTTTTGTGAAGAAGAAGGATGGATCATTACGACCCTGTATAGATTATCGTGGTCTCAATGCCATTACTATTAAAAATCGGTATCCTATTCCGCTAATTACCGAGCTCTTCGATCGCATTAAGGGAGCCCGGATATTCACCAAACTTGATCTTCGAGGCGCTTACAACTTAATCCGGATCAAGTCTGGAGACGAATGGAAGACAGCTTTTAACACCAGGGATGGTCACTATGAATATCTAGTTATGCCCTTCGGGTTGTGTAACGCCCCCGCTGTCTTCCAGGGTTTCATAAATGAGATCTTCCGGGACTTATTGTATGTCTGTGTTGTCGTCTACCTGGACGACATATTAATCTTCTCTTAGGATCTGCCTACTCATCATCAACATGTGGCAGAAGTCCTTTCCAGACTTCGGAGAAACTCTTTATTCTGCAAGTTAGAAAAATGTTCCTTTGAGCTATCCCAGATTCCAATCTTGGGATATATTGTGTCCGGAGTTGGTCTAAAGATGGATCATGAAAAGGTGAACGCTGTACTACGTTGGCCCCAGCCAACTACTCTCAGAGCAATCCAACGCTTTTTAGGTTTTGCAAACTACTACAGACGTTCCATTCAAGGTTTTTCCTCCATCGCTTCTCCAATAGTGGCTCTGACCCGGAAAGGAGCTAACACTAAACAATGGTCCTCCGAGGCCCTTCAAGCTCTCCAGTTTCTCAAGAAGTCCTTCTCTTCCGCTCCTGTTCTTCAACAGCCTGAGGTAACTTCCTTTCTTTTTGGAAGTAGATGCCTCTAATGTTGGCCTAGGGGCCATATTATCTCAAAGATCGGAGCAACAAAAATTCCATCCTTGTGCCTTCTACTCTCGAGGTCTTCTTCCTGCGGAGAGAAATTACACTATCGGGGACAAGGAATTGTTGGCCATAAAAGCAGCATTAGAGGTGTGGAGATATCTGCTGGAGGGAGCTCGTCATTCTGTAACTATTTTTACGGATCACAAAAACCTGTTATATTTGCAGTCAGCCCAATGTTTGAATCCTCGTCAAGCAAGATGGTCACTTTTCTTTTCCTGTTTTGAGCCTATCATAACCTTCAAACCAGCTTCCAAGAATAGAAAATCAGACGCCTTATCTCGGGCGTTTGTGGCATCCTCAGACGTTGAAGATTGTCCTAATCATCCTATATTGGATCCCAAATGTGTGACTCTGGCCACTTCTTCCACCAAGGTGCTACCATTTGGGAGAACCCTCGTGCCTCCATCTCTACGGGAAAAAATATTATCGTGGTATCATTCTTCACGCTTTTCTGGACATTCGGGTGAACGCAAGACGTTATAAGTCCTTTCTCGAAGCTACTGGTGGCCCTCGTTGAGGAAAGATGTCAAAGAATTTGTGGCCGCGTGTGAGGTGTGTTCCCAATTTAAAACCCCCCGCAGAACACCGGTGGGATTACTTCAACTACTACCCATTCCTTCCAAACCTTGGACCCATATTAGTATGGAATTTGTCACCGATCTTCCTCCTAGTAAAAAGTGCAATACCATCTGGGTAGTGGTGGATAGATTTTTGAAAATGGCACATTTTGTTCCTTTGACCGGTTTACCTTCCTCATCTACTCTGGCTGACCATTTTATCAAGGAGATCCGAATTCATGGATGTCCATTTGAGATTGTTTCAGATAGAGGAGTGCAATTCGTCTCCAGATTCTGGCGAGCCCTTTGTAAGACCTTGGGTATCTGATTGTCACTATCATCCTCCTACCATCCTCAATCAAATGGACAGACCGAGAGAGTCAACCAAGATCTTGAGACTTTCATAAGGATGTTCTCTTCAGCCAACCAAGACAACTGGGTAGATTTACTTCCATGGGCTGAATTCGCCCATAACAACATGTATCACAAGTCATCTTCAAAAAGTCCATTCTTTGTGGTATACGGTCACCATCCGTCGTTCCCAGAATTTCCTGCCCTCCCACCCAAGTTCCTGCAGTGGAGAGTGTATGTCAGAGTTTTAAAAATATCTGGTCTCAGGTTAAATCCTGCCTGAAGAAGACATCTGCCAGATACAAGTGTTTTGCTGATAAAAAGAGGCGAGCTATTCCACCACTTAAAATTGCCTTTCTACCAAAAAATATTTGCCTGAAGGTTCTGTTCATGAAGTTCGCTCCCCGTTTCATTGGTCCATATAAAATCACTCAGGTGATAAATCCGGTGTGCTTCAAATTACTATTACCTAAGAACCTTCGTATCTCCAACGCCTTCCATGTGTCATTACTCAAGCCTCTTATCATCAACCGTTTCTCTCTTCCTCCTTCAGCACCTCGGCCAGTACAAGTTCATCAAGAGGAGGAGTTTGAAATTACTCATATTTTAGATGCTAAAATTTCGTGAGGAGATCTTCGCTTCCTTGTGCATTGGAAGGGCTTTGGTCCAGAGGAACGTTCTTGGATCCGGGCAGAGGATCTCAACTCTCCAGCTCTTCTAAAAAGATTCTAATCCAAGTATCCGGGCAAACCCGGCTCCATGTGTTCTGTGCCCACCTTTAAAAGGGGGGGTACTGTCACTCACCGGACCGTGAGTGCCTCTGCGCTGGTGCGTGGTTCTCTAGCCTTCCTGCCGGCGCCTGTCCTGAGCCGCGTCCGTCCGCCATCTTGATGGATTGCGCATGCGCAGCATCCAAGAACTTATGACCTTTGCTTTTAATCTAATTGGTGGATCAGGCACCTCTCCCTATTTAAGGCACCTGTGCTCATTATATCGTTGCCTGATCTTGAGTCTCATTCCCTGTGAGTCTCTTAAGGTGTCTCCTGTGTGCTGCTAGTGTCTTTAGCTTCCTGCTGATTACCTGCTTTACTCATCGGTGGTTCCCATACCTGCTACTGATTCCTGTATCCTGCTCGTGTCCTCAGCTGGCTTCTGGATTACCTGCTCTGCTCATCAGCGGTTCTCATACCCGCTACAGACTCCTGTATCCTGCTCGTGTCCTCAGCTGTCTGCTGGATTACCTGCTCTGCTCACCTGCGGTTCCCATACCCGCTACAGCCGTTCAGCTCTCCTGCTGTGCCTGCATATCCTCGTTGGACAAGCTTCTCTACTCATCAGCGGTATGCTTACTTGTTATTGACTATCAGCTGTTACCTTGCATATCCGCTTAGGACAAGCTTCTCTACTCAGCAGTGGTATCCATACCCGCTATAGACTATTAGTTATTACGCTGCATATCTGTTTGAACAAGCTTCTTTACTCAGCAGCGATATGCACACCTGTGATTGATTATCAGTTATTATCCCGCATATCCGCTTTGTACAAGCCTCTCTACTCAGCAGCGGTATACATACCGTTATAGACTATTAGCTGTAAACGCTGCATATCTGTTTGGAACAAGTTTCTCTGTGCTCTTATTGTCTTCATACAGTTATTGACTCTTTTCATGCCTCCACTTATCCGCACCTGAACAAGTCCTCACTTACTCGCAGTGGTACAACTTGCTATACGCAGACCACTGACGTCTCCTCTACCTACCTGCATCTGGACAAGTCTTCTCATCACAGCAGTGGTACAACTTGCTATACGCAGACCACTGACTTCCCCGCTACCTACCTGCACCTGGACAAGTCTTCCCTTCACAGCAGTGGTACAACTTGCTGAACGCAGACCACTGACTCTCCCGCTACCTACCTGCACCTTGACAAGTCTTCCCATCACAGCAGTGGTACAACTTGCTATCCGCAGACCACTGACTCTCCCGTTACCTTCCTTCACCTGCTCACATCCACCCTGGTCTCCGTGGTTAAAACCTGCCTTTCCACTATAGCTGCAAGTCGCTGACTCATCTACCAGTATAGCTGCAAGTCACTGACTATCATCAATTCCATTGGCATCCTCTCTCCATCTGCTGTTATATACGTTCCACTATTCACCCTTCTGCCAGAGGACCGTTGTGCAAACTCCGCCCCTCTGGTAAGCATAGTCAACTGGTGAATCCTGGGCAGAACTCCTAGTGCCCGTGACAGACGGATCTCTCCACTCCTGTATTGATTATCGGGGTCTCAATGCTGTTATGGTAAAAAAATCAGTATCCTATCCCTCTTATTACCGAATTGTTTGACCGTATCAAAGGGGCCAAAATCTTCTCTAAACTAGACGTGCGAGGGGCTTACAACCTGATCCGCATACGCTCCGTAGACGAATTGAAGACAGCTTTTAATACTTGTGATGGTCATTACGAATACTTAGTGATGCCCTTCGGACTTTGTAATGCCCCAGCTGTCTTCCAAAGCTTCATTTACGAGATCTTCAGAGACCTGCTCTATTCATATGTAGTTGTTTACCTGGATGACATCTCCATATTTTCCCAGGATGTTCATTCTCATCATCAACATGTCATTGAGGTTTTGTCTAGGCTTCGGAAGAATGAAATATACTGTAAGTTGGAGAAGTGCTCATTTGAAGCTTCATCCATGCCATTCTTAGGGTACATCATCTCCGGATCTAGGCTACAGATGGACCGCCAAAAGGTTCGGGCAATCTTGAATTGCCCACGTCCGGCCACCCTTAAAGCAGTACAACGCTTCTTGGTATTCTCGAACTATTGCAGACAATTTATCCAGGATATTCCACCATTGTTGCCCCCATCACGGCTCTCACGAAGAAAGGGGCTAATACCAAGGACTGGATGGAGGAGGCATTCGCATTCCTGAAACGAGCCTTCTCTTCTGCACCCATACTCATACAACCCAATCTTTCGCAACCCTTTTCTCTAGAGGTCGATGCTTCTGCCATTGGAGTAGGAGAGGTACTCGCCCAGAAGTATCCTCCTAACAGACTTCTCCCTTGTGCTTTTTTCTCCCGCAAGTTTCTACCCGCAGAACAGAATTATACAATTTGAGATAGGGCCTCGAAGTTGGCTCTGTCAGAATGGCGTTACCTTTTGGAGGGGGCTCAGCATGTGGTCACTATTTTTACTGACCATAAGAATTTGTTATATCTACAGTCTGCTCAGTGCCTTAACCCTCGCCAGGCTCGTTGGTCCCTGTTCTTCTCCCGTTTCAACCTCCACGTCACCTTCAAACCAGGCCATCTTATTAAAAAAGCAGATGCACTATCCAGGGCCTTCAGTTCTGATCTGAACTCTGACCTTCGTCTCAGTCGTCCCATCCTGGATCCTAAATGTTTAATAGGACTCACTACAACCAACTCTCCTCCTGGGAAAACATTTGTTCCTGGCTCTCTTCGGAAAAAAACTGCTCCGCTGGTGTCAAGACCTACGAATTAGTTTCTCGCTATTACTGGTGGCCCTCTATTCGACCAGATGTCAAAGATTTTGTAGCCGCTTTTAACGTATGTGCCCAACACAAAAGTCCTCGTGCAAGTCCTATGGGTCCATTAAAACCATTGTCCATACCCACCAAGCCCTGGACTCACATCAGTATGGAGTTTGTTACTTACCTTCCATACAGTAAAGGATGTAATACTATTTGGGTCATTGTGGACCGCTTCCCGAAGATGGCTCATTTTGTTCCTCTCACTGGTCTGCCATCTTCATCAGTACTTGCTCAACACTTCATAAAAGAAATTTTTCGTCTGCCCGGTTGTCCCATGGAAATTGTATCTGACAAAGGGGTTCAATTTACCTCGAAATTCTGGCGCGCCCTCTGTAAAACCCTTGGTATACAACTCAATTTTTCCTCAGCTTATCACCCACAGTCCAATGGCCAAACTGAAAGGGTAAATCAGGAACTGGAGACATTCATCAGATTATTTTCTTCCACCTCTCAAGACAATTGGGTTGACCTCCTGCATTTGGCTGAATTTGCACATAACAACCTCTTCCACGAGTCTACTGCTGCTACTCCATTCTTTATTGTTACTGGACTTCATCCGCTGCTTTCCAGATTTTCTCCTCTCCCACCCACCCATGTCCCGGCTGTTGAAGATACTATTCCCAGCTTTTCCACCATATGGACCAAAGTAGTTGCTAATCTTAAAAGGACCTCCTCACGCTATAAAAACTTTGCGGACAAGAGGCGCCGAGCAGTTTCAGCACTCAAGGTGGGAGACAAGGTCTGGCTATTGACACACAATATTTGTCTCAAAGTACCATCCATGAAGTTTGCTCCTCGTTTCATTGGACCCTATAAAATACTTTGGGTCATCAATTCAGTATCATATAAACTTCAGCTGCCCGCTTCCCTTCATATCTCTGACTCATTCCATGTTTCTCTTCTCAAACCACTCATCATCAACAGGTTCTCCGTTCCAGTTTCCACTTCTGCAGTTCAGAAATTTTCTCAGCAACAAGAATTTGAAATCACACAGATCCTGGATTCCAAGGTTTCCAGAGGTACCACCAAATACTTGGTAGATTGGAAGGGCTTTGGCCCCGAAGAATGCTCTTGGGTCAATGCTTCCAACATCCATGCTCCAGCTCTGCTCCGAAAGTTGAATGCTCAGTTTCCACGGAAGACTTTGTCTAAGTGTCCAGTGGCCACTTTTAAAGGGGGGGGTACTGTAACGCTTCGGTCCCGCAAGTAGTACCTGTCCCGTGACCCGCATTTCATTTATCTGGAAACTGCCATGTTCCAGCATCAGACTAACTTCATTCATTCATTCAGCTATATTCAGATCTGTGCAGGTGCAAGCCTATTGCACTTCAGGACCTCCTCCCTCTTTTTCATTGGCTAAGCACTTCTGGAGCACTATTTATACCTCCTGGAATCACCTGTCTGATGCCTGTCCTTCAAGCTCACTTCATGTAGCCTGTGGTTCTGGTTCCTGTTCTCCTCGTGGTTTGCCTGTGTTCCAGTCTGCTTTCAGTCTCCTGCTGTGTTGAACTATTGCTGCTCCAGTACTGCTACTACCATCCCCAGTGTACTTCATCGACAGCTTCAGTTCTCTCATCGCTACCAATCAGAGCTGCTACTACGCCTGTGACGCATCAGCTGTTACTACGGGTTACCTATGTTACTTCAGTTTGCTCTCAGTCTCCTGCTGTGTTGAACTATTGCTGCTCCAGCACTGCTACTACCATCTCCAGTGTACTTCATCGTGACAGCTTCAGTTCTCTCATCGCTACCACTCAGAGCTGCTACTACACCTGTGACTCATCAGCTGTTATTACGGGTTACCTCCGTTACTTCAGTTTGCTCTCAGTTTCCTGCTTTGTTGAACTATTGCTGCTCCAGCACTGCTACTACCATCTCCAGTGTACTTCATCGCGACAGCTTCAGTTCTCTCATCGCTACCACTCAGAGCCTCTGCTACTATTGTGACTCATTAGCTGTTACTACAAGTTACCCCCACTACTTCAGTCTGCTCTCAAGTCTCCGGCTATGTTGAACTATCGCTGCTCCAGTACTGATATTACCATCTCAACTGTACTTCATTGTGACAGCTCCAGTTCTCTCACCGCCACCACTCAGAGCCGCTACTACTACTGTAACTCATTGGCTGTTACTACGAGTTACCTTCACCACGTCAGTTTACTCTCAGTCTCCTGCTGTACTGAACTATTGCTGCTCTAGTACTTCTATACCATCTCTGATGTACTTCATCGTGACAGCTCAAGTTCTCTAACCGCTATCACTGTGAGCCGCAACTGCCTTGGTGACTCATTGGCTGTTCTCCCTCAGCTACCTCTGCTTTCCCGTGTGTGCTCATTCTCCAGTGCTGTACTCCCGTGTTCCAGTATCTCTACCAATCACCATTGGATACACCATTGTGACAGCCTCTGCTTTTCCTCATTGTACCACAGGACATATATTCTCCTTGTGCCTCATTTGTTTCGAACCGTGTTACCCGGCTCCTCCACACCGTTCTGCTGTTCACCCACTCACAGGACTGCGACCTGCAGGTTTGGTGCCACTAAATCCATACCTCCTTGCGGGGGTTCCTGGTAAAAACCACCTGCCTGTTAGACTCCGCGCCTGTGGGTGGGCTAAGCCATGTCCAGCAGAGCATAGGGATCAATTTCCCATAAGCCAACCGTGACACTGATGACATAAACAAATCAGAACAGTAATAAATCATCTACATACTGAATTAGAACCATTGAAATTGGGGCAATCTGGTCCATGTATATTGTACATTATAAGAGAAAGCAAAGAGGTACTAACAGTCAGGATGTAGAGGGACGGAAAAGAAAACAGAGCAAAGCATAATAACAGTGAAATGGTTTGCAGAAAAGAGATTTTTATCAGGATGACAGCTGGATTGGGCATTAAGGGGAATTGGCTCTTGACTACTTTATTAATTCATCTTAAATCTTGTATTAGTCTGTTGTCACAGGCACTAGGAGTCTTTACCCAGGTATCACCAGATGATGGACTTACCAGAGCAGTATAGTTGGTATAATGGTACTCTGGTAGCGGGGTGATCACGGAACAGAAGACAGCAGATGGTAAGAGAATGCTCGAGGAAAGTCTATGACTAGCAGCACTGGTAATAGGTGGATAACTGTACACGAGGAACTGGATGGACAAGGAAACGTGAGGGTAGTCAGTGGTCTGCGGATAGCAAGTTGTACCACTGCTATAGTGAAGGAATGTCCAAAAGTAACTAGGAGGTGATGAGAGTCAGCGGTCTGCGTATAGCAAGTTGTACTGCTGTCTGGGTGCAGGAATGGAATCCAGGTGAAGGTATCCGGGGAGTCAGTGGTCTGCGTTAGCAAGTTGTACCACTGCTATGTGAAAGGATACTGGAAACAGGTGACTCAGGGTACAGGGAACAATGGTCTGCCTCTAGCAAGTTGTACCATTGAAATATATAAGTGAGGAGGAGCACGGGGAGATAGATGCAATGCAGAGTATACACGGGCACACTGAACTTGATCCCACGATGATAGGCACAAAATAATAATAACTGAGCAGCACTGCACAAATATACAAAGTCACAAGAACTATCCACGCTAAAAGGAAACACAGTCAAATAGTCTCAGTGGATAGGAAACTCCGGAGGAGAACAACTCAGTCCCGCAAGATATGCAATACACCAGCACAGTCAATGAGAAGTATGCATACCGTGGTTCAGGAGAGCAGGCTGTCAGAGAGAGGTGCAGGGATACCTGAACGGCTGGAGGCCGGCAGGAATGCGAAGTCCCAGGAGGGTGGAAGCGGTAACCAAGTAGGTGCAGCGCACGGTAGGTAGACCAGCGTGGAATGAAACAATACTCAGGAAGCAGTAGTATATAGACCTGGACACCTGGAGAACACGGGAGAGTTGAGGCGGTCTAGCTGAGATGAAAGCAGCGGGCGTTGATCCGATGCAGACAGGCGAGATGACACAAGCAGGAACACTGTAGACACGGAGACAGCGGATCGGCTGGCTGCAGACACGATGAGCACTGGAGAGTTGCGATGAGCAGGATACTGCGGAAACCCGGAGGCAGCGGATAGGAATCAGCTGAGCAGTAACGATGACACACGGGAGAATTGAGGTAAGCAGGGTCCTGTAGAAGCACGGAGGCAGCGGATAGGAATCAGCTGGAGTAGTCACGATGAAACACGGGAGAGTTGAAGTGATCTGAAAACTGTAGAAGCACGGAGGCAGCGGATAGGAATCAGCTGGTGCAGTCACGATGAAACACAGGAGAGTTGAAGTGATTTGGAAACTGTAGAAGCACGGAGGCAGCGGATAGGAATCAGCTGGTGCAGTCACGATGAAACACAGGAGAGTTGAAGTGATCGGAAACTGTAGAAGCACGGAGACAGCGGATAGGAATCAGCTGGTGCAGTCACAATGAAACACAGGAGAGTTGAAGTGGTTTGGAAACTGTAGAAGCACGGAGGCAGCGGATAGGAATCAGCTGGTGCAGTCACGATGAAACACAGGAGAGTTGAAGTGGTCTGGAAACCACAAACGAACAACAGGAATCAGCAGGAGCTGAATACACAAGGAAACACAGGAACACCTTCAGAGGCTCATGGGGAATGAGACTCCAAGATCAGGCAACAAGGTATTGACCTCAGGTGCTTTAAATAGGGAGTGTTGCCTGATCAGCCAATTAACTAAAAGGAACATGTACTGAAGGTTTGAAAGGGCTGCACATGCGCAGACCCTCAGGATGGTGGACGGCCACGGTTCCTAAACACACGAGAAGTAGCACTCACAGTCCGGTGAGTGACATCTGTAGCCCCCTCCCCTATTCTTTTTAATCATAAAATGAGCTACATTAGCCATCAATCCAGTGTCCTGTCCATCTTTAGTCAATAAAGAACACTGTATATTTGACAATATTTCTTCTACCTGTGATGGACTTGTCTCAATAACAGAGGAGTGCAACATTAGCACTGGGGTGTTCAGTATATCCTGTATTTCCTGTTTGTGGTTTCTTTGAATATCTAAAACACACTGTTAGGGACACAGTAAATTACACACCCCATTTTGTATAACAAATCTTAGCCAAGTAAGTTAGTAGGGGGCAATGTAGCCAGAAAAAAGAATGTTTAGGTTTCTATGGTTCAATGGTAACTTCTGCCGGTGCAGTCAAGGGTCAGCGATGCACTTCTCATGTCACTCCCACAGCTAGAATGGTTTGTGTTCCAAGCTAATCACTTCGCTACACCCCACACATACATACACTATGTGTCCTCATAATTAAAATCGAGGCAAAACGTCATCGGCGCGTCGTCGGATCTCGCAAGCTTTGAATTCCTTAAGTACTGTCCTCCATGGAGATCCGCCGCCATTTCACAGACAGATATCGGAGGGGTAGCAGCGTTCTTGGCAGTCTCCAGTGCCATTGCTCATTGTCATTGCTCACACAGAAACAGGAGGGGTGGCAGTGTTCCTATAAGTCTCCAGTGCCAAACACACTTTGTTAGTACAATTTCCTATTGTTGACAACTTTTCTTTAGATACGTTTTAAAGATTTACTATATTCTAACTTACAACAGAATCTCATATATACACATATATATATTTATATATATATATATATATATATATATATATACATAGCGCTGTGCATAGCAATTGCAATATAGGACTATGTAAAACGATCTTACCTTCGTCCCTCCAGGTTCTCTCTAGCACGTTTGATAGACTCTTAAATCAGGAATTTGGTTTATCAACACACAGTGTAAATTAAAAGTACTGAACGATATGCATTCTTACCTTCTTTGATGCATCTTCCACCCTTCGTTGAGAAACAAATCCATAGGTCTGCGAGTTCTAGAGTAGTGTGGAGTCTGCTCGGAGCCCCATCTGATATGTTCGTATGTATCGTATGCAATAAAGATTCTCCGATGCGATTGCTTTGATTCCAAAGCACAGGTTTTATAAGGTTAAATAATTTACAGGGCAAAGTATCAGCATGCACAGTTGGCACCGACACAAGCTTCTATCAGAACGCTCTGCTTTCCAAAGCCGGAAGTGAACATTCTTATACGTTATATACAGCCTTAAAAAGTAGTGACATCATAGAGAAACACAGTTACAATATTAAGGTTCACAATCATAGGTTGATGGATATTGACCACCCAAGAACTCGACGCCCCATTGGCTGATTCCTCAGGTCATTGTTCTTTGAGGTGAGGGTCATTTTAGCATATGTGGCCAGGTGTCTTTTCCTCATGCTCCCGCCCCTAGACCTGTATAAACTGGTTCTTTTATGACCTCTGAAGTTGCGATTTGGTGTATAAAAGATAACATTAGTTATAACTAGCTATCGCAAACCTCATGCGATCTCTGTGGTCTCAGCGATCACTAGAATTTTGGTAGAGGTTTGTATTTGATTGATCCCAAATGTTCAGATATTGCTTATATATGCCTGTACAATGGGGTAGTTTTATCTGTCCATACTGGAGTGTTTTGTTTGAACGAAGGAGCCTAATCAATTTTTGCATTTTCAATACAGGACTCCAACTTTCACAAGCCAGAGAGAGGACAACAAAGCTGTAAGGGAGAAGAGAAAAAACAGGTAAGAGACAAGAGAATCTGCTGACTTATGGGGGGAATTCATTTCCCCCCGAAGTACCGCGGCGTAAAAGGCATTACCGTTATAACAGTAATACTAACCCGGCTGCCTGCTCGCAGCTCAGAGAGCAGCGAGCAAAAAGCCCGTCTTAAAACTACTGTAATTTATGCACACTATTACCGTAATAATGGTAATAGTGCGCAGGCCGCGTTACTTTTTCAAATAACTCGGCCAATTGAATTCCCCCCATGGTTTGTTTAAATTGCAGTAAATAGGCACTTTATTGCAGTTCTGTGCAATGTTTGTTTTACATGTTATATAAAATAATTAAGTTAGTTTTGATTTGATGCTGTGGCGTACGTATATTATGATTCAATAAATTACTATGGCCATGGCGGCTCAAAATAATTCCTGTCTTACATGGTTCAGGGAAGAAGTAGCATGGACACAGGAAAAGAAATAGAGGTCATTGGGTCAGCACGGTGTTCCGGTGGGTAGCCAGGAGGGTAGGCAAGAGGTTAGACATTGTCAGACATACCACAATTCTTAAATACAAAAATGTTTTTCTGGATTCCAAAACAAATGCTCCCGAAGTCACAAAATTGCAGATGAATATCTGAGCAGTATTTTACATAGAGAAAACAGGTGCATTTTAATGTTATTGCTTGTCCAGTTATTTGTGAATCACGGTGTATGCTTATCAAGGGGTCAGCCACACACAAAATTGCTTTGGCTCCGATAATAATTGACAGGTAAGGCATACATATTACAGACAGTATTGTAGGGAACCGCGAGTGACGTGAAACAATCACATTGCCGAATGGTGGAGAATCATACACTTGGAAACATGAGGACACAGACATTTGCACGTGCAGAAGTACGCATCCTTAGTACCACCATGGGTGCTGTGTACCGGTCTCCTGGCTGGTACATCACAAATGAGGACAATTTGAGGGAATATTTTGCCTTTTGACGCCAAATACAGCGCCAATTGTAACAGAAGGCAGACTATTGTGCAGCTCTAGCGGTGCTGGAGTGATCTTTGTAGGCGCCAGCCGCAGCTCGTTGATGATTTAAGAGATGAGCTTTGACTAAGTGAGTCCTCTAGTAATAGCGATGTTTTTGTATTTTTTTTTACTTTTTTGGAATACTTTATTTTTTTGTTAATGACATGGTATAACTGGTAATATGCTTCACTGGGCAAAGCACATGGCCTTAGACCAATACCATATAAATCACTACTGGATTGTGCAGTTTTGGAGACAAATAAAGCCTTTTTGTAAATTCTCCGTAACGTATACATCCATGGGTTTAGTTTCCACCGGGGACAAAGAGTAGAGTCAACTTTTAGGTAAAATAGCTGCAGGCAAGAGGTCGATACCACAATCATAGGAAAGATGTGGAGGTAGAGAATCTGCCTTTTTCTTCGAGAATACATCAGAAAATTTACTTAGGAAGTTGGGCAGAAGAGAATCCACAGGCTGAATAAGACCCAGCATTTGATGCTCACGGCAGTTGCTGGGAATAGAGTCTCCAATGGCTCAATCTCTCTCTCTACTCCTCCGCTCCAGATGGAAGTAGGAGCGCTTCATTCCGAGCTCGTAAGTTTTTTTTGTTCTACCGCAATCCATTAACCCTATCATCCTGGGGTTACCCTGGCTTAAGCTTCATTCTCCACAATTTGATTGGCAACGAGCACAAGTCATCCGCTGGAGTTCCTCCTGTAACAAGAGATGCCTGAGATCAGTTTCTCCCTCGAAATCCAAGTTGGTCTGCCTCTGTACATCTTCCCTGGTGGGTCTTCCTGAAGCTTATTCTGTTTTTCTGATGTCTTCTCTAAAACCGCTTCTGAAATCCTTCCTCCGCATCGGCCTTGGGATTGCCCTATCGACTTCATCCCTGGAAAAGACATTCCTAGAGGCAGGGTATATCCTCTGTCCTTACCCGAGACTCAAGCCATGTCCGAGTATGTTTCCGAGAACCTCGAGAGGGGATTCATTAGGAAGTCATCTTCTCCAGCAGGGGCAGGCTTCTTTTTTGTTAAGAAGGACGGCGCTCTCAGACCGTGCATTGATTACAGGAGACTTAACATCATCACGATTAAAAATCGCTACCCTCTTCCCCTAATTTCGGAACTCTTCGATCGTATCCAAGGGGCACAAATTTTTACCAAATTGGACCTCAGAGGTGCCTACAATCTGATTAGAATTCGTAAAGGAGACGAATGGAAAACCGCGTTAAATACCAGAGACGGCCACTATGAATACCTGATGATGCCTTTTGGGCTCTGTAACGCCCCAGCTGTCTTTCAGGACTTTATTAACAAAATATTTAGGGATCTACTCTATCAGTCGGTGGTGATCTATTTGGATGACATCCTAATTTTTTCACAAGATTTGTCTACTCATATTCTGCATGTCAAAGAAGTACCGTATTTTTCGCTCCATAAGACGCACTTTTTCCCCCAAAAAAAGTGGGGGAAAAAAGTGTGTGCGTCTTATGGAGCGAATACTGCAAAAAGTAGTCCTAAAACTTATCTACTTACCAGAGCGGAACTGTTCTTCAGCTACCCGGACAGCTGAGAGGTGCGCACATCACTACAAGTGGAGCTCCGGACGCTGAGACTGAAATAAGTGGACAACTGAACTGTAAGTATTTTACTTAAGAAGGAGTGGCAATTGCGGTTCACAGCTGCACATAGACACCAGAGGAAGCCGCGGAACACACAGCACTCACTCTCCACAGCGCTTCCATCCACTCGCAGCCGCTTAATAAATTCCCACCTCCCACACCAACTACCCGCTTCAAGCAACTATAGGCACCAATCGGGACACTACATATCCGGGCACTAGCAGACTTCAACACAGAACCAGCTACAAATCGCACTCTCTACTACAAATAAGGTAATTGCAACTACACAGACACACAGAGGTAGCAGAAGCTACACAGCCATTCTTGGCTAACATCAGATTTTGCAGTTACAAGTGACACCCTATTGCAATTGTCAAGAACTTATGCCACAATTGTCCACTTAACATATTGTCACTATATACCACCATTGCTATATTGCTATATTGTTCTATTGCTATATTGTATTTTTCTACATTTATTCCATTATTTCTTTCATTATACACTTAATACCCACCACAACAGCTATCTCATACCACATTTGAGTATACTCCTCTGTACTTGAGCGCCTGTGGACCACTCCTTCTGTACTTTAACTAGGGGACTGGTTACCCCTGTCCATGGTGCAGCCCGTACAATCTTATCAGAATATTTATTTTCCTGTTTTCCTCCTCTAAAAACTAGGTGTGTCTTATGGTCAGGTGCGTCTTATGGAGCGAAATATACGGTACTTTCTCGTTTACGTTCCAACCAGCTATACTGCAAATTAGAGAAATGCCTCTTCAATTGCTCTCAAGTACCCTTCCTGGGGTATATTGTTTCGGGGTCTGGCCTTCAGATGGATCCCAGCAAATTAGAGGCTATTCGTAATTGGCCTCAGCCTTCCGGCCTCAAAGCTACCCAGCATTTTATTGGCTTTACAAATTACTATCGCCAATTCATCAAGGGATTTTCCACGCTAATCTCTCCCATTACTCTGCTTACTCGGAAGGGTGGCCAATCTAAATCCTGGCCTCCAGAGGCAGTTTAAGCATTCCTGGCCATTAAGGAGGCCCTTATGGTTGCTCCGGTCCTATCTCAATCCGACCAAAGTAAACCATTCTTCTTGGAGGTCGACGCATCTTCTGTTGGGATTGGAGCGGTGTTGTCTCAGAATAATGCTGCAAGTCTTCCCGTTCCTTGTGGTTTCCTCTCCAAAAAGTTTTCGGCCAGTGAGGCAAACTACGGGATTGGCGATAAAGAGCTCCTCAACATCAAGACCGTATTAGAGGAATGGAGATTTCCCATCACAGTGTTTACTGATCATAAGAATCTTACCTACTTGCAGTCTGCTCAATGCTTGAATCCCCGCCTGGCCCGCTGGTCGCTATTCTTTAACAGATTCCACTTGATTCTAACCTTCCGCCCTGGCACCAAGAATCTGCTGACGCACTGTCCAGAGCATTTGACTTCTCTGATGCCTCGTTACCCATGGTAGCCAAACCTATCCTCAACTCCTCCACGATTGTAGCCTTGATTTGTCTTTCAAGACTCCTCCTCCTGGTCGAACATTTGTACAGGAACACCTGTGCACCAAACTCCTGAGATGGGCTCATAACGCCAAGTTCGCTGGTCATGCCGGGGTTAAGAAGACTGTTGCCCTTCTATCTCGTTTATACTGGTGGCCCTCTTTGTCCTCGGACGTCCAGAAATACATCCGTTCTTGTGAGGTCTGCGCCCGACATAAGATTCCTAGGAGACCCCCTGCTGGTCTCCTTCATCCTCTTCCCATTCCGGACCTTCCATGGCTCGGTATCAGCATGGATTTCATTACAGACCTTCCTGCCAGTCATGGCTTTAAGACCATCTGGGTGGTGGTGGACCGCTTTTCGAAATTAGCCCACTTCATTCCCCTCAAGGGATTACCTTCTGCCTCCCAGCTGGCTCTCCTGTTCATCCGAGAGATTTTTCGCCTTCACGGCTGCCCGAGGGACATCATTTCTGATCGTGGAGTCCAATTTGTCTCCCAATTCTGGAGATCCTTTTGCAAACAGCTTGGGATCAGCCTAAAATTCTCCTCCGAGTACCACTCGCAAACTAATGGGCAGACTGAACGGACCAATCAGGACCTGGAGGCATTTCTGAGGTGCTACTGTTCGGATCAACAGTCGTCCTGGAGTGAACTTTTACCCTGGGAAGAGTTTACCCATAATAACCACCAACACGAGTCCACGGGTAACTCTCCCTTCTTTACCATCTATGGGAGACATCCCATTCTCCCCACCTTCTCTGATCTTTCTGATTCCTCGGTACCTGCTGCGCAGAATATAGTAAACAATTTTTCTCAAATTTGGTCCCAAGTACGTTCCAGATTATTACAAGCTTCTGACCGTTACAAACACTCTTCAGATCGGCATAGAAGGAATCTTCCTGTACTTCGGGTAGAAGACAAAGTCTGGTTAGCTACCCGCAAGCTTAGACTCAAGGTCCCCACGATGAAATTAGCTCCACGCTATATTGGACTCTTTTCCATCGCTCATGTGATCAACCCTGTCACCTACAGACTTCATCTACCAGCTTCTCTTCGGATTTATAATACCTTCCATATATCTCTGCTTAAACCACTCATTCTCAACGAATTCTCCAGCAAAACCTCTCCACCTCCTCCTGTCAAGACCATTCGTGGTGAAGAATTTCTGGTAGAACGCATTCTGGAATCTCGTATCTCTAGAGGAAGACGCCAATTTCTCATCCATTGGAAGGGCTACGGCCCAGAGGAGAGATCTTGGGTTTATGAAGAGGATATTCACGTCTGTTGGCAAGATTTCTGCGGGATTCCTGCACCACCTGAAAGAAAGAAGGGGAGGATACTGTCAGTGCCATCTCCGCGCTCTCCACAGGCGCTGAAGACGGACACCTTCTCTCCGTAATCCACGTCCTGTTGCCTAGCAGCAGAATGCTATCTCTACTCACCTGTCTGCAGCCAGCATGTCTAAACCGCCTAAATCTCCCTAACCCAATCAGGAGGCACATTAGGGTATATAAGGCAGCCTCTGACACAGGTCTAGTGCCAGAGTATTGGTTCTACCCTGCTCCAGCATTTAGTTGCATTCCTGTTCCTGAACTCCTGTGTAAAGACTCCTTGGCTTGTTTGACCTCTCTTCTGGATTTCCTTTGTACTTTGCTGCCCGCACTGGTATTGACCTTTTGGACCGTCCCTGACTACTCTTGCCTACTCTCCGTGGTACCTCGCTTCTTTGGTTTCGACTCGGCCTGTCTGACTACCCTCTATTCGCTGCACTGGTGACTTCCTGGGAGAACCGCGACCTGCACATCGCATGCAGCAAAGCCCAAACCTCCTTGCGGGGGTCCCTGGTGAACACCGGTGGTGTGTTAGACTCTGCGCCTCTCAGACTAGTAGCGCTAATACCAGTCAGTGATATTCTCTGTGTAAAAGTGTGACACATTATTTATACCATCCAAAAGTTCTGGCTTGAAAAATCTCTTCTTGCCTTCGCCCAGAAGGGGCCCCTTGTTGCTAGTAGTCTTCTTTTTTTCGTCCAGAAGGGCCCTATATTTGTACATCCCCGATTCTTTAGACTTGCTTGAAGAAAAACAAAAAAAACTGGAGCCGTCGCAAACACCTCCTACCTAGTAGGAGGTCTGATATACACAATGAACGTAAGTCTATGTACTGTATTATGTGATTTTCCCACGCTATTGGGGAAATCACCTAATACTGTAAATAGAGCTTACGCAAGTAGCGTAGCACATACGCAATGAACTACGCTACTTGCGTAAGCTCTATTTACAGTATCAGGTGCTACAGAGTTTGCCAAACACAGGAGAGTTCGCTAAACACGGGAGTGTTTACATTGCAGCAATGTACCCGCTGCCTCCCGCTGGGACCCCGCCTAACTTCTCTGTTTTTTTTTTTACTTACCTGGTTCCACACTGCTGCAGTCCGTCCAGCGCTGCCTCTCTCCTTCCTGGTTCGGCGCTTCCTGGTTCTGCGCATGCGCAGAACGTCCTAACTCTTTTCTGTATTCCTACTGCCCTCTATTGGCTGCCTAATTGGAACTACACTATAAAATACCTTCTGACCTGAAATCTGTGCTGGTTGTTTCAGTCAGTCTCTGACTTCCATATTGAATGCAGCTCCTGTGTCGTTCCAAGCTCCCGGGGATTCCTACTCTGCCTTTCCGAGTTCCTGCTCCTCCTGGCTCCTACGCCGCAGTCTATTCCGCTATTCACTCCGGGTGACTTCATCACATTACTCTCGCTACCACCTCCAGTGGCAACACGACAGGCTATCCGGATGATCCGCTCCTAGCAACATTTCTTGGCTCATCTCCTCGCCAGTTGCCAGTAGCAACGAATACTACCTACCCGCTCCTAGCAACATTCCTTGGCTCATCACATCGCCAGTAGCAACGAATACTACCTAAATCTGTCTACTCTACGCTCTCTCTCTCGGGGTTCGCTGGGAACTTCCTAGGGGGCCGCGACCTGCAAGTGGAAGCCGCTAAGTCCATATTCCCTTGCGGGAATCACTGGCGAACACCTTTCACTTGTTAGACTCCGCGCCCCTAGCTGAATTCACGTCAATTCCGGTGAACTACTAGGATCCAGTTGTCCCTCGTTGATACCATGACAATTTTAGTTTTTTTCACTAAAATCGCCGGTTAACACCCGCAATTTGCTGCGATTTTAACATGCTGTCAAAATCGGACCTTTGATACATTTACCCCCAGGTGGGCTTTATCCCAAGGTGTCAAGCCCCTGATAACACCAGAAGGATTATTGACTTAATTCATACAATAAATGACGATAATCTTCCTTCTCTGATAATAGCGCTCAACGCTGAAAAGGCGTTTGACCGCATCTCCTGGTCATTCATGGAGGGTGTGCTTCAAGCGATGGGATTCACAGACAGATTTATGACAGGTATTTTAGCCCTCTACCGGTCCCCATCACCTACTGTTTCTGCTAATGGCCTGACCTCAATGCCCTTTCTGATCACGAATGGTACTCGCCAGGGTTGTCCCCTTTCCCCACTTATATTTGCTCTTGTTATTGAACCACTGGCCGCTAGAATTCGAAACAATAACGAAATATCGGGCATACAGGTGGGCCCCTCTACTCATAAGATTGCTCTGTATGCTGATGAGGTCCTACTGTCTATCACTAATCCCAAAGCGTCGGTGCCCCCTCTCTTAGATGAGCTAGACCTATATGGCTATTTCTCAGGCTATAGGATCAATCCAGACAAGACAGAGGTTCTGGATTTCAACGTACCGACTACAGATAAGCTGTTACTGGACTGCTCCTTTCCTTTCCATTGGGGTCGCTATAAAATCAAATATCTGGGTGTTTTTATCACTAAACACTATCGACATCTTTTTCAAACTAATTTTCCTCACCTACTTGACCAAATAAAAACAGACCTTACATTGTGGTCTCAGCTTTACATCTCCTGGATTGGTCGCATTAATGCCGTCAAAATGAATATCCTTCCAAGGCTGCTCTACTTCTTTCAGACTCTTCCCATTCGCATCCCACCATATGTTTTTAAATTTCTGCAATTCCATGTCTCTAGATTAGTCTGGTCGGGTAGATGGCCCCGAGTCCGGCTTAAGGTTCTTCAGAGATCCCCGTGGGGGGGAGGCTTGGGGATTCCTGATTTCCGAAGATATTATCTCTCCGCCCAACTCGCTCAGTGTGGCTTGTGGTCCGGTCCAGAGTATGGTCTAAAATTGAGGCCGAGGGTCTGGGATTGCTCTCTTTATCCTCTGTCCTATGGATCTCAAGATCTCATCGCTCTAAACGCTTGTTACTTCATCCAGTAGTTTCACATTCTCTATCCATTTAGGATTCGTCATCCCAGAAATTTGCCTTGTCTCCCCACCCCTCCCCGGTTATTCCGTTATTCAATTCTCCGGAATTTCCTCCAGGACTTCATCATAGCTCATTTCAGCCGTGGTACTCGCGGGGAATCATTTACCTTAATCATCTATCTACCTCTGCAACTTTTCCTCAGTTTTCTGAAATCCAATCACATATCCACATCTCCTCAAAGCACTTCTACCAGTTTTTACAACTTTCATAATGTTGCTAAATGTCGCCTTTTGTCCCGACCTCTCTCCACATTTGAAGCCCTCTGCCTACGCCAATCTTCAACTAAAGGTCTAATTTCAACACTGTCACTCACCAGACTGTGAGTGCTTCTTCCCGTGTGTTTAGGAACCGTGGCCGTCCACCATCCTGAGGGTCTGCGCATGTGCAGCCCTTTCAAACCTTCAGTACCTGTTCCTTTTAGTTAATTGGCTGATCAGGCAACACTCCCTTTTTAAAGCACCTGCTGTCTATACCTCGTGGCCTGATCTTGGAGTCTCATTCCCCATGAGCCTCTGAAGGTGTTCCTGTGTTTTCTCGTGTATTCAGCACAGCTGATTCCTGTGGTTTCCAGACCACTTCAACTCTCCTGTGGTTTCCAGACCACTTCAACTCTCCTGTGGTTTCCAGACTACTTCAACTCTCCTGTGGTTTCCAGACTACTTCAACTCTCCTGTGGTTTCCAGACTACTTCAACTCTCCTGTGGTTTCCAGACTACTTCAACTCTCCTGTGTTTCATCGTGACTGTATTAGCTGATTCCTATCCGCTGCCTTCGTGCACTACAGTTATCAACTCACTTCAACTCTCCTGTGTTTCATCGTGACTGTATTAGCTGATTCCTATCCGCTGCCTTCGTGCACTACAGTTATCAACTCACTTCAACTCTCCTGTGTTTCATCGTGACTGTATTAGCTGATTCCTATCCGCTGCCTCCGTGCACTACAGTTATCAGCTCACTTCAACTCTCCTGTGTTTCATCGAGACTGCACCAGCTGATTCCTATCCGCTGCCGCCGTGCTCAACAGTTCCAGCTCATCTCAACTCTCCCGTGTTTCCTCGTGACTGCACCTGCTGATTCCTATCCGCTACCTCCGTGTACCTGCAGTGTCCTGCTTGCCGCTACCCTTCAGTTCTACTCGTGTCTGCAGCCAGCTGATCCGCTCTCCGTGCTTCTACAGTGTTCCTGCCTGTGTCAACTCGCCTGTCTGCATTGGATCAACGCTCCGCTGCTGTCCTCTCTGCCATACTGCTTCTACTCTTCAGTGATCTCCAGGTGACCAGTCCTATATACTACGGCTTCCTGAGTATTGTTCCATCGTTTCTGGTCTACCTACCTGTGCGCTGCACCTACTTGGATACCGCTTTCATTTCCCTGGGACTTCGCATCCTGCCGGCCTCCTGCCGCTCAGGTATCTCTGCACTCCTTTCTGACAGCCTGCTCTTCTGAACCACGGTATGCATACTTATCATTGACTGTGCTCGTGTATTGCATACCTTGCTGGACTGAGTTGTTCTTCTCTGAAGTTGCCTATCCACTGAGACTATTGCCATCATTTGACTGTGTTACCTTGTAGTCTGGATAGTTCCTGTGACTTTGTATATTTATGCAGTGCTGCTCTGTTATTACTACTTTGTGCATATCATCGTGGGATCAAGTTCAGTGTGCCCGTGTATACTCTGCATTACATTTATCTCCCCGTGCTCCTCCTCACATATATATTTCAGTGGTACAACTTGCTAGAGGCAGACCACTGATTCCTGTTTCAGTATCCTTCCATATAGCAGTGGTACAACTTGCTAACGCAGACCACTGACTTCCCGGATACCTCCACCTGGATTCCGTTCCCTCACCTAGACAGCGGTACAACTTGCTAAACGCAGACCGCTGACTCTCATCACCTCCTCGTTGCTTCTGGACATTCCTCCTCACTATAGCAGTGGTACAACTTGCTAACCGCAGACCACTGACTACCCTCACGTTTCCTTTGTCCATTCAGTTCCTCGTGTACTACTACCTAAATATTACTAGTGCTGCTAGTCATAGACTTTCCACGAGCATTCTCTACCATCTGCTGTCTCCTGTTCCGTGATCACCCCGCTACCAGAGTACCATATTACCATCTATACTGCTCTGGTAAGTCCATCACCTGGTGATCCCTGGGTAAAGACTCCTAGTGCCCGTGACAGAAACGTAGTATATGGTGAGCGGAGTCACCAGCAGTATAGTATGCAATAAATACAGTATAGATATAATTCAGTATGGCAATGGAATGAACAGTCCCACAACAAGGTGAAGAAAATAAGGCAGCAGGTATATGGTAACACAATAGGGCAGCATGCATCGGTCGAGAGATTAACAGTCCAGGCAACAATATAGTCACAAACAGATGCGGCCAGAGGAATATACAATGCCTTAATATACTTTGATAGATACAATAACAGTTCAGCCAGAAAGAGAAGGTAACAAACAAGCAGCTTGATGATACGACCTGTAATGCCACTGAGTCACAGAGGCAAATGCGGAGTAGACAAAGCTTGAACAGGATAGCCCTGGTAGATGACTTGGTAGGTTCAGATGTCAGTTGAACAGCACGGCCCGTGTAATAGCAATGCCACGAAGGCAAGTGTAGATTTAAGCGATCCAGCCCGTAGAACAGGAATACAATGGAGGCAAGTGCAGCTTGAGAAGTGTAGACAGTGGGACAGCAGCTTGACGAAGTCAGGTGCAGTTGAAGCAGTCCAGACCATGGATCGGAAACACAGCAGAGACAGGTGCAGCTTGAGCGATATATCCCATGGTGTAGCAACACAGCGGAGACAGGTGCATCTTGAGCTGTATAGTCCGTGGAGTAGCACACAGCAAAGGCAGGTGCAGATTGAGCTGTATAGGCCATGGATTATCACACAGCAGAGACAGGTGCAACTTGAGCTGCATCGCCCGTGGAGTAGCACACAGCAGAGGCAGGTGCAGATTGAGCTGTATAGCCCGTGGAGTGGCACACAGCAGAGGCAGGTGCAGATTGAGCTGTATAGCCCGTGGAGTAGCATACAGAAGAGACAGGTGTAGCTTGAGCAGTATAGCCTTTGGAGTAGCAACACAGCGGATACAGGTGTAGCTTGAGCGGCATAGCCCGTGGAGTAGCACACAGCGAAGACAGGTGCAACTTGAGCGATATAGCCCGTGGAGTAGCAACACAGCGGGGACAGGTGCAGCTTGAGCTTTATAGCCCATGGAGTAGTAACACAGCAGAGACAGGTGCAGCTTGAGCTGTATAGTTCGTGGAGTAGCACACAGCAATGGCAGATGCAGCTTGAGCTGTATAGCCCGTGGAGTAGCACACAGCAGAGGCAGGTGCAGGTTGAGCTGTATTGCCTGTGGAGTATCACACAACAGAGGCAGGTGCAGCTTGAGATGTATAGCCTGTGGAGTGGCACACAGCAGAGGCAGGTGCAGATTGAGCTGTATAGCCCGTGGAGTAACATACAGCAGAGACAGGTGCAGCTTGAGCTGTATAGTCTGTGGAGTAGCCCACAGCAGAGGCAGGTGCAGCTTGAGCGGTACAGTCTGTGGAGTAGCAACACAGCAGAGGCACTGACAAACCAGATGAGAACTCAAAGAATAGGTAGGAACCTAACCAGAGAGGTAACTTGATCAACAGGCCCAGAGGAAAGGGAGGAAGTGCCTTTTCAAGTCTGGAGCCAAAACAGGAACCAATAGGATTCTTAATTAGGAGTAGGCAGGAAATCAGTCTGCACATGCGCAGATCAGAACTTAGAGGTTTGAAGTCTGCTAATGAGACACAGGTGAATGTCTCAGTCTTTGTCTATGGAAGCCGAATGAGCAGCATGTGACAGATTCTGGCATGGATAGTGAATAGACCCAGCCCCTGGGTGGCACTTTATCTGGTAGGAGTTCGATACTACAATCCCAGCGTCGGTGGGGAGGTAATTTAGAAGCCTCTTTCTCACTGAACACGTCAAAGAAGGATTGATATTGTGGAGGAATGCCCAGAGAGATATGGGAGGAAGAAGCGCCCTTGGGTGGAGACCTCTTTACCTTCGGGAGACAACGAGAATGGCAGGCCAGACCCCAAGCAAGAACTTCAGCTTTATGCCAATTCAGAGTGGGAGAATGAAGTTTGAGCCAGGGAAGACCCAACACTAAAGGATTTATGGCTTCAGGAATGACAAGGAAGGAAATGACTTCAGTGTGTAATGCTCCAATCTGCAGTGAAAGGTTCACAGTACATTCCTTAATAGATCCTCCTACAATACGACTGCCATCTATAGCTGTGAGGACCATGGGAGGATCCAGAGAAAGGGTAGGTACCCCTAATCTACGGACAATGGCGGCACTTAAGAAATTCCCTGCAGCCCCGGAATCAATAAGACCTGGGAGAGAAAGTGAAGTATCTTTGAAAAGTAGAACGGCCTGAATAGAGAAACAGGAATCGACAGGAGATGTAAAGGAAGCACCTAACCTGGCCTCTCCAGAACCGGTTAAGCTCTGTCGTTTCCCGGCCGCCTGGCACAAGTACTCAGCAGATGTCCAGGTTCTCCGTATTGTAAGTATAGCCAGTTCTTGAAACGTCTCTCTCTCTCCTCCTGAGAGAGACGTGCTCTGCCTAATTGCATAGGCTCTTCTACAGGAACCATAGGACTTTTAAAGCGCGGGACCAAACGAAATCCCGAATGACCGGAAACCTCCTTCTCCTGGGTACGTTCACGGAAATGAATGTCTATTTGATTGCAGAGTGAAACCAAAGCGTCCAAAGAGGCAGCAGACTCCCTAAGAGAATCTACTTTGATGCCTCTCCAATTAGGTAATGTGGTTTGTACCCTTTTCTTTAAATTTTCTCTAAGGCCGTCCATTAATACCCCTACAGCTACCTCTCTGTGATGTGGGTCCTCATCTATGTTTGATATCCCAGTGAACCGTGCTATCGCTGTTAGAGCTCTAGGGAAGTAATCTGATGCTGTTTCACTATCTTTCTGTTTGAAGGTGAAAAATTTTACTGCAATTCGCTAATTCTGGAAAATAGATGGCTAAATGTTTGACAATCTGTTCTATATTCTCTTGATTAATCTCATCTGTCAAGGTGTCGTCTTCCTCCAACGAACAATCTTTAATGAATTGTTGTACGTTAGTATTGGGAGGAAGACACGACCTCAACACTACACGCCAATCCTTATCTGTTGCTTCGTGTGCATTTCCTAAGTTTTTAACAAACTTCTGACACTTAGCCAACTCTTTTCTAGGATCTGGGAATTCAGTCATAATGGAACATAATTCTGATCTAGTCCAAGGACAATGCATTGTAACATTTCTTAAAGGAACTACACCATCCTTATCCGCCTTCCCATTGGGAACTGATATTGTGCGGACTGGATACGTACCCACTGGTTCACTATCTTCAGGGTTAGCCACTTCAGTACTTTTGAATATTGTCTCTCCTAGTGGTCACACTACTCTCACCTATCTCAGCCATTGCCCCGTTTCCATACTTGCGCTGAACCTCTAGCATATTAACAGCATGGGTAATGGCTGAAATTACAGTGGGTTCATCTTCTTCTTCAGAAACACTTGTTTTAAACTGACTTAAAACAAGATATAACTTAGCAATTTTCTTTTTTCATTTTTAATAACGGCTGTACTTACCCCTCCCGCCACATAGGGTGGCGTGGGCGCGCTAGCGCTGAGTTCGCCACGCTTCTCAATGGCTACTTCCGCCATGCACGCGCTTTTCGCTACGCCTACTTCCGCTGTGCATTCGCTGCTCTGCCACGTGTTACCTTCCATTTGCCACAATTTTAAACAATCATTATGTCTATTTCTCTTTTTCGTTGATTTAATCAACCATACTTTATCTTTTACATTATTTAGTACCTCCGAATTAAAACTTCCTATTGTTGGGAAAGGCCTAACACACTCCTTGGTCATCTTGACCCACGTGTCGCAATAAACCGTTGCGTATTCACCATATTTCTTACACATAAGAAACCTCACTGAACCAATAGGCCCTTCCTTAGGCAGTACACTGGCCATCTCTAGCGTGTGCTTAGCACCCATGTTGAACAATACCTTCTATGTGGAACACAGATACACAGCAATGCTCTGTTCTTTCCAGCAAACAATTTCAACTCTTTTGCTACAATCACCGCTAGAGATCTCTAATGCCCGGTGAATGTATTTCCAAATAGCCGCGTTCATTCGCTTCTTCTCGTTCCAAACGAGAATCCCTAACACAGAAATAGTTCTTTGATAGCCCGGCTATCACAAATTTCTGTTACATTTATTATCACTGGAAGCACTAAGTCGATACAATCGCTCAGCCTTTCCAGTATAATTCCTCCACGCACTTCCAATTTTACACTCACGGTTGTTTTTATCGTGCGGTTAGATCGCACCGCTCACTAATACTAATTATCAGTAAACCTTGCGATCTATTGGTAGCGTTTCTCGAAAACCCAGTTTTCACACTCGGTATACCTGCCCCGTATACCATCCTTCAGTTGGGCAACCTGCCTCGTCAGACAGCAACTGAGCTCACTCAACAATAAAACAGTGTATCTACGTCACAAAATCACACAACATACACCTTTTCTGCGCAGAAAATCAAAAGTTCCCAACAATAGTAATAACGTTTCGGAAGCTTTCACAAGTGATTATACTATGCATGTATAACAACTATCAAAACGATTGTTTAGCCACGTGGAAAATCTACCGGAAGTTTGCGTACGCAAAGCAGGAAGTTACACATACGCTAAGCAATGCAATACAGTTAAAACGCACAATGACAGTAAAAAGAAACAGTTTTCTCTTTTGTCCCTAGGTTCAGTTAGCGTACCTTAGATAATGCAAAAACGGACATTCGGTTTCACAACACAGAGTAAAATTAAGGTTTTGAACACATTGCGTTCTTACCCGTATATGACGCGTCTCCACCCTTTGTTGCGGAACCGAAATCCGTTGGTCTTGCGTATCGTCCGGCAACAAAACCTACAAACTCACGAGCCTCCAAATTGTTATGAGCGTTTTGTCGCTATCCAATAACGACTGTCGAATCTCAATTTGTGTTTCCAACGCACAAAGATTTATTCTCAAAAAATAGCAGAATATGTTCAAGCGAAATAATAATAAGTACAGCCGTTACTTATCGCAGGCGCTCTGGATCCAATATACAGTCATTCAGTCCTGAAGTCTGTGGTCTAGGTGACTGAACACTAGATGAGGAGCTGCTGCTTATATGCAAACAGAGATACAGTAAAACAATGCAAAGGTGTGGCTGGCTTCTATTGGTCCAGGCATCAGGAGGGTCCAGGGGGTTGCAGATCATAGGCTAGTTTAGGCTCAGGAATCCAAAGGAGGGGGTAATCTCTCTAGGGGATGGGTTCTGATCTTCCCGCCAAGATTTCTAATCATAATAGTCCATAATTCCTTAACATTAATAACTTGCGTATGCACTCTGCGATCCCTTCGCAGAGTGAACCGGACAGTCGCAAATGTGAAGGGGATTACTATGATACCACACATGACATGATTCCTTCAACGTGTACCATATGTTTTACTGATATGCATATAACTTATAATATTACACATAAACTCTACTATATTTCGACATAAATAACTATGTGCTGTAACTACCATTAATGTGTACTATTTTACAAACGTGTGTGTTGGTGCCGATGCATGTAAAAGTGTAAATACTGTTTGTGCCACGTGTTGCGGCCGTGTACGCCCTTTCACGCCGTAGTGTGCCATACGTATCTTTTCAAACAAAGACAACCAAGTTTGCTCGATTTTAATTGAAATGACTTTATTCAATTTGCTGACTTCGACAACTCTGAAAATGATTCATCATGATCATGATTAAATCCAAGCAAATGGTTCTTTGGACTTGAAAAGTGGTTATCTAACCTTTTGTATTTTTACATGAAATTTATTTTGGTAATAATTGTGGCAATATTGTTTCTTTATGCTTGTTTAAAGTGTGATTTCTATTGTATACAAAGACTTGTGAAGGCCAGACCTAAATCAGAGAACATTGGGCCCGATTCATCAAGGTACGGAAATGCATCCGTATGCGGATAATACGGTAGTCGTCTCTGCGCATGCGTGAAAACGGGAATTGAGCAGCGTAAAACACCACATACGCTGCTCAAACAGCGTATCCGGCGAGCAGATCTGGCACTCAAAGGCAACTCAAACGCAAACTCCATCGGAAATACATTTGAGATGGTGGCTGACCACTTGAGAAGAAAGGGGTGGGAATGGGAGGAGAGTGGGCGCGGACTGGGTGGAGATGAGAGATCACTTGAGTAAAGTAGGTGTTATGGTTTTTAACTTAACAGTAAGGCTTTCCCTCTGTGAGTTTACGGGAAACTGACGTCACTCATGGCTCAAATCCTTGCTAAAAGTTAAGGAAGCTCAGGGTCATGTTTAAGTCCAAAACAGTTAGCTAAAACAACTATTAAACTGCTAGAAATGCGTCCTGCGCCTTTAAAATGCACAACGAAATATTCACAACATACATATGTATCAATACTGACATTTTTAGGTATTTTCATTTAAAAAAAAATTATATATATATATATATATATATATATATATATATATATATATATATATATATATATATAGAAATATATATATATATATAAATTACAAATGCTCCATCAGTACGTTTATGTAAACAAAGTCTCTTTTCCTTTCAGACACCTTTATAATAAATGCCACTGTCAAGTGTAAGATGTTTGATGATAATTTGGACCTTTGGGTTCAATCCGTAAATGCCGGAATGCCAGAATTAGGTAGCTTAATATAGCACACTCTGCTGCTTGCTGGGTCTTCAGTAAAGATGCCTGGCTTTTATAGGCCAGTACACTGCATTTTCCCATCCATTGCGGCTGCCGGAATGGAGTGCAGAGTGCATTTCCCATTCATTCTGGCTGCCGGAATGAAGTGCAGAGTGCTTTTCACTCCCGGAATGGAGTGCAGAGTGCATTCCCAATCCATTCTGACTGCCGGAATGGAGTGCAGACTGCATTTAACTCCTGGAATGGAGTGCATAGTGCATTCCCCATCCATTCCGGCTGCCGGAATGGAGTGCAGAGTGCATCCCTCATGCATTACGGCTGCCAGAATGGAGTGCATAGGGCATTCCCATCCATTCTGGCTGCCGGAATGGAGTGCAGAGTGCATTTCACTCCCGGAATGGAGTGCAGAGTGCATTCCCCATCCATTCTGGCTGCCGGAATGGAGTGCAGAGTGCATTCCCCATCCATTCTGGCTGCCGGAATGGAGTGCAGAGTGCATTCCCCATCCATTCTGGCTGCCGGAATGGAGTGCAGAGTGCATTCCCCATCCATTCTGGCTGCCGGAATGGAGTGCAGAGTGCATTCCCCATCCATTCCGGCTGCCGGAATGGAGTGCAGACTGCATTCCCCATCCATTCCGGCTGCCGGAATGGGTGGCAAAGGTACGTGCTAAAACATTCTCGTATCTTGAATAAGGCCTTTCTCACTTTTACATGGCGTTCTAGCATAGTATATGTATTGGAAACTTTTGAATAAACCACTAAATCTGTCATTTATACTCAAAGTAAAATGGGTCTTGTATCTACACATCTTTCCTATTGTATGTAAACCAAATTGCTAAAAAAACGCTACTCAGATTTATACTGCTACATTGTCACTTTGATCGGCAGAAGTGGTAGAAAATAGAGCTAGCTAACTTTTACAAAAGAGACACTTTAGATCTTAATACACAGATATGAATTAGAAAATTAGTTATTACACACGCACAAGTGTGTTGGGGAGGAATTGAACTCAGGTTTAGAGTGTGCAAAGGTGCATTCTCTAACCAAAACAGGGAATGTGATGGAAATATTTTTATTGATTGATCTTGCAACACATTATTACAAAACTCTACAAGGGTGGAACCTTCTTCTCTTAAAATATCAGGTTTAAACTCAAAGGCCAAATAAAGGGGGGCTATTTGCTCACAGGAAAGTCCATCAAACTAAATATAGATATACAAAAAGATAAAACACATAAAACAAGAGGGTGCCACCACTAAACCGAAACTAATTTCCAAACGTATTTCAACTTACTAACACAAACACCACCACAAAGAAACAAGCTGTGGGTGCATGTAAGCCATACTTGAAAATATACTTAGCTTTCAAAATCTAGAGGAGTGAAAGTGAGAAAAGCCATTTAGAAAACAGAGCGCCAGACTTTGACCTCCTTAAGGAGGTCTCAGACCCCGCCACAGCCTGAGCCAGCTGGCATTGGACATCCGACGTCTCTCTAAACCCTTCAGTTTCCACACTTCGTGGAGAATGTTACCCACCACCTCTTCACAGGAAAGGATTTTATGCCTGATGAATACTTGACACCGTGTATGCCACGTGAAATATCTGACCACTAGACTAACTAAAAAAATGGTGCAGAAATCAAAAACCCTCCACCTGGCCTTGAATGCCCCGTAAACCCATTCAGGGTAACTAAGCCCCGAAAGGCAGGGGATCCCCAGCGACCTGGAAACTCTTTTATAAACCTTTACGTTAAAGGGACACTGAACCGCTTGACCAGGTTCAGCCTATTCCCCCAGAGTAACTGGAAGACAACTGCATAAACCCTAGACCATAAAGACTCTGGCAAGAGGCACACATAGCTGATATACAGGAATACCGGGATCAGGAAGGTCTTGACCAGGTCCACCCTTTCCCGGAGAGAGTGTTTCCACTTCTTCCAGCTCTCTACCTTCCAGGAAGCTTCCTCCAGCCTTAACTCACAATTTTGCTTGGCATAATCGCCAGGGCCGAAATGAATCCCTAAAATTTTTATCTTCTCACTAGCCCGGGGAAGACTGTCTGGAAGGTTGAATTCACAACCCTCCACCCCCATCCAGAAAACTTTACTCTTTTCCTGGTTTACTAACGAGCCACTGGCCTCGGAATACCCGCAGACCAGAGTTGTTACCTCCTCAGCTTCTGCGGAACTCGACAAGCCAACAGTAACATTGTCAGCGCATGCCACTACCTTCAAAAGACTCTCTGGACCCAACAACACTCCTCCCAACGAGCTGCCTTTGATTGATCTAATGCTAAAAGGTACCTCCCCCACCTCTCCACACGGCACCACTCAAAGGCCTCCCGCATTGCCAGGACAGCACTGAAAGTGCTTCGACCCTTCACAGTGCAGTGCTGAGAAAGAGAGAGTAACCGGCTAGAAACCTGCATCACTCTATTAAAAAGTACCTTCACCAGAATCTTCCTGCCTCTCATTAAAGACCTCCACAAGACGAGGGGACAGGATGTCCCCAAAGATTTTAAAGAACTCAGATGTAAGGCCATCTGGGCCTGGGGCTTTTCTTGATAGATAAACCATCTATCGCCATCCTGACCTCGTCCACCGTTATTTCATTGCCCAAGGACTCAAGCAGACCGCTAAAACCTACAAGTCTAGGAGTTTCCCTCAAAAACCGGTCCATCTTCTCTCTGTCAAGTGACTTCTCCGATAAGAGATCGGAGTAGAACGACCGCACAACACCAAGGATGCCCTCCTTATCCTCCCTAAGGACACCCTCAGCATCGCGCAAACCTCTCACCTCCTTAATATCTACCGAGTTCCTACAGCTCTGGAAGGGGTCGGGCGAATGGTACTTCCCTTAGTCCCTCTCCAGAATCAAGGAAGCATACCGGTCATATTGTATCTCTCTCATGTGAGCCTTCACCCGGGGGATCTCCCCACTATCCCCCTGGCCAGAAATCAAGAATCCAAGTTTTCTTCGCAGTGCCATGTAGGTACTTTATTTTAAGAAGTTATTTCTAGCTACTAGGCCGCGGAAAAAGCTCCGGGTTCTCTTCTTCAGCATCTCCCACCATTCAGGCCTACTCCAACCTGCCTCCAAAAGAGTTTCCTGGCATTCAAAGAAGTCCCTAAAGGACTGTCTTATCACCTCCTCATCAAGGAGCTTAGAGTTCAGGCGCCAGAGGCCCCTACCCTTCCGAAGAGTCTCTGAGGCATTCAAGGACATAGAGAGGTAAACGTGATCAGAGAACTCTACTTGCCTCAGCTCCGGAGCTAAGGTTTTCGAGCTCTCTTTAACAAAAAACCTATCTATCCTAGACCTACAGCTACCTCTAAAGTAGGTGAACCCCGTGTGGTCCGGGAAATGGCGAATATGGACATCTACTAGACCAGCCTGCCTAATCATACTAACTAGAAAAGAGGAGTCATAGCCCAGAGAAGTCCTTGAACCTCCCGTGTCTTTAGTCCTAATGACGGTATTAAAGTCACCACCAAAGACTATCTGCCGGGCTGAAAAAAGGTATGGCTTTATCGCACCGAAAAGGCACTTCCTACCCCACCTTGTTTGGGGACCATAGACATTGATCAACCTCAGGTCGTGTCCTCTCAGATTGACATCCAGGACCATGCACCTACCTACCTCTAGTTCTATGACTCGCTGGATGGTTAGCATTCCGGTAAAAAGCACCGCCACCCACCGTAAGGCTCAGCCGCAAGAGACCAGTAGGAGGGCCCACGCCTCCACTCCCTCTTGACTTTGTGAAGGTCAGCCAACTGACCCAATCTGGTCTCCTGCAAAAATAAAAAATCAGCCTCAACCGTGCTGAAAAAAATCAAAGGCCATATAACAAGCTCATTCGGAAAGTATAGATGCCACATTAATAGTGGCAAATCTGGGAAGCCATCCCTCAGAGCTATTGAAGGTAGGAATCAGCTCACTTCTTTTTCACCGGTTTAACAGAGTCCTCATCGGAGGAACCATATTGCTTACAACTTATAACGGCCGGTAGAACCACCACTTCCCCAGAGGGAGAAGCCTCTCCTGACCCAACTATAACCTCCCTAACTTCACCACCCGCCACCTCCCCAAAAGTGACTTCAGCTTTACACAGGACCGAGGGACTACCAAGGGGCTAAATTCCCGGGATAGGAGAGGGATCAGGAGGGAGAACAGGGAGAGAACCGGAAAGGGGAACATGGGGGGGACAGGGGGATGGGCAAGGGTAAGGTTAGGTTCAGAAATCTGGGAAGGGACAGGGTGAGGGAGAGGGATAGGGGCAGGGAAAGGCCCGGGATTTCCAGAGAAATCAGGAACAGGGACAGGAGGGGTGGGGAGAGGAGAAGGATCCGGGAAAGGGGGAGGAGCTAGATCCTCCACCGAAGGGGGACCCCCAGAAACTACCTGCTTCTTCAGAAAAGCCCCAGGGATCCTTGATTTGTCTCTAGGTTTGCAATAGGTTGCCGCCTCACCGAGAGATAGACCGCTGGGCTTTCTCCTCTTCCTATCTTTTTTTAACCTGAGGACTAGATCCCCACCCTCAGTCCTGACCACCTCGCCCTCATCTACTTCCTCCTCACTTGAAAGAAATTGAAAGTTGTTAGACAGGACAACGTCTTTATCCCTGTTTATTTTAGTTTTCTTTTTGCTCTTCTTCCTCTGCTTTTCCCAGACATTGTCTAAAACGGGCACCACCGGGAACTCTACTGGGTTACTAGACTGTGCAACTACCTCAGGACTAGGAACGGGCACCGGCTTAGGAACTACTGCGGAGGACCTACCCCCTTGCTCTTTTTCCACCCTTATGGCTGCTTAAACCATATCCATGTCTGGTATCTCTGTGTTATGGGAAGCATATGGACACTTGCTAAATGGGTGCCCAATTGTTCCACAAAGGTTGCATCTAATTTGTCCACATGAACGGGACTCATACCCAGTGTCCCCGCAATGCCCACACTTTTGGTGCGGACAGTTGGCGCTGAGGTGGCGGAAGTCCCCACAGCGATGGCACATCCTCGGCTGACCTGGATAGAAACATTGAATCCTGTCTCTACCGAGGAAGGCGGCCGATGGTATGTGTGTCAGGCCAGCCTCCGTGCATCGCAGATCGACCGTGGCAGACCACCCCACACCCCAGACGCCATAGCTCGGGTCTGGTACTTTTACCAACAGGGACACTAGACCCGCATATCGTTTTAACCAGAAGGCCAAGTCGGCCACAGGGATCGACTCATTCCTGATTCCTGGGGTGGATGCAAGCAAAGAGATCCGCGGGCACGAACCCAAAGGAGTCTAGAAACGCCTTCTAGAAGTCAGCTCTGTTCAGGGGATTGTCACCAATGAATTTAAGCTGCACAACATTCCTATGCTTAGGGGGTTGACCTCTAAGAGGCGGTACCCCCGGAGGCGGGCCCACCTACTGTCTTGACCACCCCATTTGGATCTCCCCTTGTACTGCGCTATCTGAACATTACCGACCCGGCTTGCCTCACCATCCCTCTGGATAGCCCTGTGTACTTCCTATTACCAGAACGTTACCGACCCGGCCTGTCTGACACCCTCTTCTTGTATCTCGCTGTTGACTCGTGGAAGGACTGCGACCTGCGTGTCCCTGCAGCGGAGTCCATACCTCCTTGTGGGGGTCCCTGGTGAATACCAGGGGCACGTTAGATTCCGCACCTTCCTCTGAGTTGCGCCAACAATATCAGGTACGCAATATAGTTGTGACATCCACAAGGCAGGGGGTCAGAAGGTCCTTAAAAGTCTTAAAGCACTCGGAGATTAAGCCATCCAGTGCAGGAGCTTTTTTTCATAGACAGGCTGTCTATGACCACTCTGACCTTGTCTGCCGATATCTTATTAACCAGGGCATCAAGTGAACCGTGTTACGGTGCTGGTAGTTACAGGTCTGATAGTCAGAGCAGGCCTGTACCTGACCAGATGCTGAGTCTACTAGGTTCAGAATAAGGAGGCAAGACACGATGTAGTTCTTCAATACTTCAATGAAAAACATATATATATATATATATATATATATATATATATATATATAAATATGCAGATGATGATATGCAGATGTCAATTAGCCACGGCGGAGCTTGACAAGGTGGTTAACACAATAGCCGTCTATTCACAGCACAGATGATAATATGCAGGTGTCCAATAGCCACGGCGGAGCGTGACAAGGATAAACACAATAAAAGTCTTGTTATATGCACATGAACAGACTTGCAGCAGGCTGTGAATCAGTAGAGGCACAATAGAGAGAAAACAAAGTCTTGGTAATATGCACAAGATGATACTTGCAGCAGGGAAATCCCAGTAGAAGTGCTCCAGCACTAGGTAGAGAACTGAAACTCATACACAGGAAGACACAGGATTCACAGGAGTCCAAGGAATCAAGCTAGCAACAAGTTGCACTGACAGTGAGCAGATGTCAGTGCTGAGTTTAAATAGAGCAGGTAAAGTGACCACGCCCTGAGGGTGAGTCATGTGATGCACAGAAAAACAGAGCAGACAGGGAAAGTAACAAAAACCTGGTCAGGATTGTTACAAATCGCTAGAGTCTTTAAGTCCAGGTATCTTCCTCAGAAACTAATCCATCCTCTCTCTGATAAGTGGCTTCTCAGACAAAAGAGCTTTCACCTATGAGATCTCCCCACCATCTTCCTACTCAGAGATCAAGAATCCAAGTTCCTTTCTCAATGCCAGGTAAGCGTTCTCATTTAACAAGTTCTTTCTGGCTACAAGGTTGTGGAACAAGCTCCTTGTCCTTTTCTTACATATCTCCCACCACTCAGACGTACTCTATCCAGACTCCAGAAGTGACTCTTGTGATTCAAAGAAGTCACTAAAAGACTGTAAAATTGCCTCTTTTTCATGGAGCCTGGGGTTCAAGCGCCAAACGCCCCTACCCTTCTATGTGGTTTCTGAGGCGTTCAAGGATACACACAGGCAAATGTGATCGGAGAACTCCACAGGCCTCAGCACTGGCACCAAAGTCATTGAGTTCTCCTTAACAAAAACCCTATCTATCCTAGACCTACAACTACCTCTAACAAAAGTGAAACCCGTGAGGTCTGGGAAGTGACAAATGTGCACATCTACCAAACCCACCCGTCTAGCCATGCTAACTAAAAAATTGGAATCATAGCACAGAACAGTTTTTGAGCCTACCCTGTCTTTGGGCTTAGTGATGGTGTTAAAATCACCTCCAAAGACTATCATGTGGGCTGTAAAAAGATACGTTTTGAGCTCCATGTCCAACCTACTCTGGGGACCATACATATTAATTAACCTCAGGTTGTGCCCTCTCTGGTTGACATCCAGATTCATACACCTACATACTTATAGTTCTATAACTCGCTGGAGATTTATTAAAAAGGACCACCAACCCACCCTATGGCTCGGCCGCAAGAGACCAGAATGAGGGGCCGTGCCTCCAGTCCCACTTCGCTTTATGGAAATCCGCAAGCTGCCCCACCCTAGTTTCCTGCAAAAATAAAAAGTCAACCTCAAGCACATTGAAAAAATGAAAGGCCACATAATGAGCACACTCAGACAATATAGACGCCACATTAATGTTGTCAAATCTAATGGGCTGGGAAACTACCATTCTGAGTTATCAAGTAGGAGTCAGATCACTTTTTCCATGCTTCCTTACTGGAGTCCTCGTCTGAGGAGCCCGACTGTTTAATACTAACACCTTCAGGTATTATCCCATCATCAAGGAGGACTATCTCCTCACCCTCATCTTCTGGGGATACCTCTTTAACCACTGAAACAACAACACTAGAAGTAGTGGCTAGGGATAGTAAATCCTCAACAACTGCCCTCTCTACCACACCTAATTCAGGTGGCTGCACCACCTGAATCGGACCAACCAAAAAATCTTCCTGCGGGTCAGAAGGGACAGGGACCAGGGGATTAGGATCCAGAATAGTAGGGGGATAATATGGGGAGCCATAGGGGTGAAGGCCTGGACAGACAGTTCTGAGATGGGTTGTTCTGCCATACTAGGGGAAGTAGCTAAAGGGTCTGAAATCGAGGAGACAGAGAGCTTAGGTGCTAAATCCTCTATTGACAAGGTAGACTTTACAGGTGCCTCTTTAATAAACTTTTCTGCCAATACATCCACCTCTTTTGATGCTGTCTCACCATCTCTTCTCTTAGACTTGTCTTTAGGTTCCTGGTACACAAGGGGGCCTCATGCGGGGATGACTTTCTAGCCTTTTTCCTCCTTAGTATTTTGGGTCTAAAAACCAGCTCACCTTCTCCATTCCTCACCACCTCATCCTCTTATTCCTCATTGCTTAAAAGAACCAAAAAATTGTTTGACAAGATCAAGCCCTCCTCCTTGGGCCATGCCCCTTCCTACCACTTCTTCTTCTTTGAGTCACAATGGGCTCTTCTGTCACTGGAATAGGTGGTTTGGTAACTGGGATATCTGGCTGAGGCACGACAGAATCCGGCGGGGGAGGGCCTGACACAGGAGAGGATACCGGACCCTGAATAGAGCACCCATTTTGAGGTATCGTATCTCCAGTTTCCATCAGCTCTGCAGCCCTTACCATATGAGCACCAGATATATCAGCAACATTATGGGAAGCATGGGGGCACTGTGAGGACACCAGGGTTGGAACCAAAGCTCACTAGATACCCGGTCCTCTAGGTTCACAGGTCACACAGGTAAGGAGACAGGAAAGAAATAATAATCTCTTTTATTAAACAAAGTGCACACAATTAGAAAAATACAACAGCGCTCCCCAAGAAGAAACTTGTTCCCCCACCAAATATATCAAGTGTCAGAAAATCACCAGTGCAAGTAAAAACTCCCCAACAAAGTCCCCAGCAGGTTACCTCCAAGCACACAGTCCTAGCAGGCCCAAACTCCTGGTAATAAAATCTACAGTTGACAATCCAAGTGAGCCAGGGTTGCTGATCCATAAGGTGGGTCAGTGTAGTATTCAGTAAGTTATTTACGAGAATATTAGTGATAATATAGAGGCATTGTGTGTGGAAATATCCAGCGGAGGAAAAAGTCCAGAGAAGTTGCTGATTGGGATATGCTATAACCTGCCAGATATTAGTATGATTGAGAAAGCCCAACTTGTACAGCAAATTGAAAAGGCTACACAACTAGGTGAAATTTTAATTATGGGGGATTTTAATTATCCGGACATTGATTGGAGTACTGAGACCTGCGGTACAGCTAGGGGAAATAGGTTTCTGAGCACGCTAAAAGACCATTACATGTCCCAATTAGTAGATGAACCAACTAGGAACCAGACTATAGTGGATCTAGTAATAACAAATAATGTAGACGTAATATCAAATATTCAAGTAAGGTAACACTTGAGAAACAGTGATCATAATATGGTCTCATTTGAAATTAGTTTCCAGAAGCAACGGTATAAGGGATCAACTAGGACTTTAAACTTTAGAAAGGCAAATTTTAATATGCTAAAGAAGTCTATAAAGTGCATAGCCTGACACAAAGTTTTTGAAGGAAAAAATATGGAAGAAAAGTGGGCTGGCTTTAAAATGTTGTTGGAAACATACACGTATAAGTTCATTCCTATGGGAAATAAATGTAAAAGAATTAAGTCTAAACCAATGTGGCTAAATAAAAAGGTAAGAGAAGAAATGCAAAGGAAGAAGCGTGCATTTAAATTGTTTAAGTCTGAAGGGTTAGAGGAGTCCTTCAGTAGGTACAAGGAATGTAATAAAACATGCAAAAAGGAAATTAGATTGGCTAAATTAGAAAATGAAAAGCAAGTTGCAAAAGAAAGTAAGACAAACCCCAAAAAGATTTTTAAGTATATAAATGGTAAAAGGAGTAAAAAAGATAATATAGGCCTCCTAAGAATGGGTGAATTGATAAATGATACTAAGGAAAAAGCAGAGGTATTAAACACTTTCTTTTCTTCAGTATTTACTAGAGAGGAACAAATGGTAGGAATAATACATAAAAATGTAAATGAAACCATACCATTAATTAATACTTGGTTGTCAGAGGAAGAAGTCCAAAGGCGACTGAAGAATATTAAGATAAATAAAGCTCCAGGCCCAGATGGCATACACTCAAGGGTCCTTATAGAGCTAAACTCAGAAATAGCTAGACCGCTATTCTTAATTTCAGAGATTCAATCTCATCAGGCTCAGTACCAAGGGATTGGCGAATAGGAGATGTGGTGCCGTTGTTTAGCAAGGGGACAAGATCACAACCAGGGAATTATAGACCTGTAAGCCTGACATCAATAGTGGGGAAACTACTGGAAGGTATATTAAGGTATAGTATTCAGGATTACTTAATGCGCAATAAGATTATTAGTGGGAATCAACATGGATTTGTGAGGGATAGGTCATGTCAAACTAATCTAATTAGTTTCTGCGAGGAAGTTAGTGGGAACTTAGACCAGGGCAGCACAGTAGATGTGGTCTACTTAGATTTTGCAAAGGCCTTTGCTACAGTGCCACACAAGAGGTTGGTTTACAAAATAAGGGAACTGGGTCTAGGAAACAACATTTGTACTTGGATCGAAAACTGGTTAGAGAATAGGGAACAGAGAGTTGTGATAAATGGAACATTTTCTAATTGGTCAAAAGTTTTAAGGTTCAAGGTTCCATGCTGGGGCCACTCCTTTTTAATACATTTATTAATGACCTTGGTGATGGTTTAGAGAGTAAAGCTTCTATTTTTGCAGATGACCCTAAACTCTGTAAGGTAATAAAATCAGAGCAAGATTTAGCTTCTCTACAGAGGGACTTAAATGAACTGGAGGATTGGGCGGCCAAATGGAATATGAGGTTTAACATAGATGAATGTAAGGTTTAAGGATCAAAAACAAGAATGCAATCTATAAATTAACTGGAATTAATTTAGGAGAATATATAATGGAAAAGGATTTGGGAGTGCTCGTAGACAGTAGACTTAGCAATAGTGCTCAATGTCAAGCAGCAGCTGCAAGGGCAAATAAAGTATTGGCATGCATAAAAAGGGGCATAGATGCAAGGGAAGACAGTGTAATTATGCCACTGTATAAATCATTGGTAAGACCTCATCTTGAATATGCAATACAGTTCTGGGCACCACTCTATAAAAAAGATAATTTGGAACTAGAAAGGGTTCAGAGAAGGGTGACAAAATTGATAAAGGGTATGGAGTCATTAAGTTATGAGGAAAGGTTAGCCAGTTTAGGCATGTTTACTTTAGAAAAGAGGCGTCTAAGAGGAGATATGACTACTATGTACAAATACATTAAAGGTCAATACAGAGAACATTCATGGGAACATTTTACCCCAAGGACTATACACAGAACACGCGGTCACCCCCTAAGGTTAGAGGAGAGAAATTTCACAACCAGCAAAGGAAGGGGATCTTTACAGTAAGATCAGTCAAGATATAAAATTCATTGCCAGGGAAGGTTGTAATGGCAGATTCAATAGATATGTTTAAGAAAGGGTTAGACAAATTTTTAGTGGAAAAGTGTATCCAGGGATACGACCGTTAATTAAAATGAAGTATAGGAGTGGATATAGGGTAAAAATAGAACTGCAATATTGGGCCTGGGGGGATTTTCACAATTGAAGCAACCGCCAAACAGATTGGCAGTTGCTTACTTTGGATCAATTTCAAATATAAGTGCAGGATCGCAGGAGATCCAAAATAGGTTGAACTGATGGACTGTTGTCTTTTTTCAACCTCATCAACTATGTATCTTGCTGATCCCAGCCACTTGGCCAACTCTCCACCAGCTTGGTGGGACATTGGGTATTAGTCTCCCTACCGATGTAGGCTCACCAATTCCCCAGAATCTGGGAGTGTCTCCCGATGGAGTTGTAACAGAATCAGTCCTAGAGGTACACTCCCGATTTATGTCAAGAAGCTCCTGCTTCAAGCATTCCTTTCTGGCCCTGCGAGAATACGGTTACTCTCCAACAGTCCAAGTCCTTGTTGTCTCAAGATTCCAACAACTACCCCCCTCCCCCAGACAGCTCCTTTTTGTCCCTTCTTACTAGACATCCGATCCTGGCCACCTCCCTGTAATGGACTTACCTGTCCCTGCCATCCTGAAGCCGCACTTCCGCATCCAGCGATCACGTGACCGTAACCCAGGGATGGTCACGTGACAGCAACCTAGAGGCGGGGATTTTGAATCCCTGTCAGTACTTAAAGATCACTCTGACACTCGCTGTGTGTCAGAGCAACTCTTACCTGTTCCTGGCTCCTGTGCTTTGTGGATTGCTTGTCTTCCAGTCTCCTGTGCCTTCCTGTTTGCTGATCTCTGCCTGTTAGACTATCCTGGCTCTCCAATCCCTGTGTACCGACCCGGCTTGCTGACTATCCCTCTACTCTTGTGACCCATGTACCGACCCCGGCTTGATTGACTCTGAGTTGTCTCCTGATTCTGCCTGCCTCCATTCCTGTGTACCGACCCGGCTTGATTGACTCCGCATCTTCCGCTCCACTCCGCTGCACTACATCTTGGGGCGAACCTGAGGACCGCGACCTGCGACTCCTGGCAGCAAAGCCCACCCCACCTTGCGGCGGTTCTTGGTGAACACCGGGGAGATCGTTAGACTCCGCACCTCAGGTAAGCCAGCGCTAATCAAGATTAGTAATAGTAATCCCATATCTATTACACTCCCTGGGTTAACCCTCTGCTCATTGTCCTCTTGTGATTGGTGGTGTGAAGAGTTTGGGTGGTAAAAGCGGTGGAAGTAGAGCATGACATCAGTGGTCTCCCACCTGCAGTGATGGTGCTATTCAGATTGTGTTGCCGAGTTGCTAAAACAATAGTTAGCGAACAGGGAGAGACCCCCTCCTGATTTTAGATAAGGTCCTGACCCTCCTCTTTTTAATCTCTTCCACTCTTTTCTGATGTCACAGGGTCCACAGCTGTTTCACACTTTCTGTGAGCTGCTTCTTCCCTCCCTCTCCGGACACCACAGCAATAACAGATGTGGCCACCAGGCAGCATTTAATAACAGAGTGGGCCAGAGTTATTCAATTGGTCCACTGAGGACAGACCGGGTTGGCACGATATTCCCACTATTAGGCCCGGGTCTGTCACAGGCACCTATTAAAATGGTGGCCTACCTTCCCACACAAGTTACATTTGATTTTTGTGGGACTCGTGACCCAACCCACCACAATGGCCACACTTCTGCACCCGGCAGTTCATGCTGAGATGACGGAAGTCCCCACAGTGGTGACACACCCTCGGCTGGCCTGGGTAGAAGCATTGTATGCGATCACTAACAATGAAAGCCGCCGATGAAATCTGCGTGGTACCAGCATCTGTGCAGCACAGTTTGACCATGGTGGACCATTCGCCACCCCAGATGATGAGCCACATCCAGCACCTTCTCTAGTGGTGAAAATGGGTCCGAAGATCTCTTTAACCAAAATAAAAGATCAGAGGCTAGGAAGGACTCAGTACTTACTAGTATGGTCACTTTAACCCTCTCCTGATGGGTGATTGCAAATGCTTTAAAGCTTGACTAGGGGTCAGCTTTCCTACGCTCTGCCCAATGTAACCAAAAAGCTTGAAGCCCGTAATATGTAACAAAACTAATGTCATATTCCATCTTACCCACAAGGTAGATGCAGGCAAATAAATCAATTGCAGTAAAACCAAAGCTAAAAAAGAACATGCTAAGTCTGGTTTACTTGGAGCTTCTGTACCTTAATTGTACCACGTTTCTCCTCCTTGATGGTTGACCCCTTGGGGTCACTGGTGGAACCCAAGGTGCTGCTGCCCCAGACACAATCCTCGCATAAAATAATACATCTGGTACTGGTGGTTTGACCGGGGAAGATGGCACCTGTACAGGATCTGTAGAAGCTGCACTAGGAGTGACTGAATCAGAGGATGTTATGACTGTAACAGACTTAACCATTTGCTAACTTAGTACATCACTACACACAGTTGGAGTTTCAACATTCTGACATACATCATTAACCTTATTTACACTTGGTAACATGGCAGGCATTCTTTTTGCAGACTCCTCTAATACATGCAGAGCATCCTTAGCTCTAATTGTAATCTACAATGGGCCATATATGGAGTCAATCACCTGTGTTTGAATTACCTTCAGAGCGGCTCTATTGAGACCTTGCTTAGTTGCACTATCACACGCTAATAGTGGAACCGCAGGAATAGACGGGCTAGCCACAGACACCAGTACTGGAGCTGCATTCCCAGCACATACACAGAGATAACCCTAGCTGAGAGCCAAGACGAGCACACACCACGCTAGTAGCTACCGCACCTGACCGTAATCTTACTCCTGTCTCCAAATTTCAGTCTGAAACAGGCTGGGATTTCATTAACATAGCTGGGCACACACTTTGGATGTTAGGGGCAGAGCGCATCACATTAGTGGTAAGCGGTAGAGAGGGGGAGCCTTCTGGTTTAGCCACATTAACTGTCGCAAACCATCACATCCCCCTGCATCGCTCACAGCCTCACTTGACCCCATCGGCACCTCCCCTTCCAGCTGGATACAATCATATAGCGGGTTTCCCGCTGAGACCGGCACAACAGAGACAGGTGTATTCATAGGCATAGATGCAGAGGTTTCTTCCCTCTCTGACATAATCTCCTCCGATGCAGACAATTGTAACCGGAAAAGCAGAGCTTGTAACTGCCATTACTTGTCGGACAGGGCTTCCTGCAGACGGTCAATTTCTAAAGCATACCCATCACGGTCACGGCTGTAAGCACTGTTTTTCTGTTTCTTTTTAAACATAATTTGCTTCCATATCTTAGAAATGTCTGACTTCAGAACCTGTATACACTCATTCACTGCCGATTCATCAAGTTCACCCGTCTCTGAATCGGGCTGTTCCACAAATTAACCTCTGCCTCTCCAGCAGGAACAGAGGTATCTTAACACACAGGCACTGTAGCTGCAGGAGCAGCAGATACTGTAGCTGCAGTAGTGGCAAACATTGCAGCCGTAGCAGTAGCAGGCACCACAGGTGTATTAGTAGCACACACTATATTAATAGCAGACACTGTAGTATCGGCAGACACTGTAGTTGTAGCACCTGCAGACATTACAGCTATAGTAGTGGCAGGCACTGTAGCAGTAGCAGACACAGTAGCAGGCATTGGAAATGTGAATTCACACTCTTCACACACACAGTTAACTTGCACTTTTCCTTCCATGTCTTCACACTGAATAAACGTATACTGACTTTTCTGCTGCGACTTTGCATGCACCTCCACCTCAGCCGATGTTGACATATTATCCAAAGTTTTCTTAACGTCAGGAGCCTTTCCAGGCCTTCCTAGGCCAATTGTTGAAATCAGGTCTACTGGGTTATCTCCACATGTAAAACTGGAACAGGACTCTGGTCTTACTCTGGACAATGTCCAAATACACATGGTTTGCTCTCATCACCAGCCAAGCTGTTCTGTAAATTTTGCTCAGGGAGAGCTGGGAACAAGCTAGGCCCTGAAACCTGGGGACGCTCCTCCAAATCTCCTCCACAGGTTTGCTATGCACCAAATGGTGTTTTAAAACAATTCCTAATCAAAGAAGTGTCTGCCGGTGTACACGCTGCCACGTATCAAATGAAGACTGTCACGAACACTCTCCCAGCTGCCGTGACTTTGGGTATATGCTATATGAGGTCACACGATTCCAGCCCGCAATCTCTCTTTACCTATCACACAGGTTATAGGCCTACTGAATCGCCCCAAACAGTACTCACACCCCCACACACTTCAGTTTTGCCACCACCTATTAAATATGGGCAATAGGACCCCAAAATACGTCCCACATGGACACACAAGGCTTCTACCTACAACAGCTAGAGGGAATAAAGACTGTGCGCTCACCTCCTGATGGTTGCAGGAGCTGCAATCAGGACTAGGGATCCCTCCCTAGTAGTGAACTAAACAATGAAAAAACCCTGTGCACTCACTGGCTAGATATTTCTAAAGTATTATGCAGTATTTAATGTGGGTATAGTCTATTAGGTATAAGTAGGTCAAGACTGATTTGCATGTAACAACATTTATTTCAATACCCTATACATAGTATGTTAAACAGGTGAAAAATAAACACATTCAATGGTAATTAAAAAATTTAAATTGCGCTGAGGGATATACATGTAATCCTGACATTTATATGTTAGCGTGGGTAGTCCCCTTTAAAAAGTCTACCAGACGAAAAGCGTTGGGACTCCTCCTTACACTATCTAGCCAGTGAGCGCACAGGGTTTTTTTATTGTTCTTCCTACAACAGACTAGCAAGACCCACACCAGCGAACAAAGGGTTAACTCTTCACACCTCCAGACTGTTACACAAATGTAAATGCAAGAACACACTAAGCTTATTATTCAAATGTATCAACAAATCACACACTGGCATTCAAAGGGTTAACTTGGTCGATCTATTTCTTCTTAATAGGCTAATGGATTCATTAGAGTATCAAGGACGCAACATATTAAATTATAGATTTAATATACAAAAGTACAGGGCATTCAGATATAAAAAATAAGTAATAAACAATTAACAGGTCGATATAACATACACAAGCAAAGCAGCTTAAAACATTCAGAGTAGCACTTACATGCATTGCATTTTCTTGCCAAGGGAAACTGGCTTGGAAGATGGACAGCTTATCAATGTGAATTGATTTCCCAAAAATGTCTGGCAACTTGTCCTTTCACAACACAGGGTTTTAAGCAAAATGAAATGGGACGGCATTCACAGGGGCAGTGTAGATGTTAATGTGGGGGGCGGAAATGTCCCCTGGGTGTCACCTAGGGTTTGTTCAAAATGATTCCTAAAGTTTTGACCTTTGGTAGCTTCTCTCAGATATATCCCAGAGACATAACTCCCCCTTCAATAAAACGGTCATAATCTCCCACACACATTTAAATTATAAACATGATTATAGCTGTTCCCGGATACCGCAAGTACTTGTCATTCACAACCCTGGTGTGATTTCTGCTCCTTGGTATAGCGTGCCACCCAGATTTCCCAAAATATGAACTATGAAGACATTTTCCTTTGAAGACCATATTTCTATTCTAGAGAATAGGGAACAGAGAGTTGTGATAAATGGAACATTTTCTAATTGGTCAAAAGTCTTAAGTGGAGTACCTCAAGGTTCCGTGCTGGGACCACTCCTTTTTAATATATTTATTAATGACCTTGGTGATGGTTTAGAGAGTAAAGTTTCTATTTTTGCAGATGACACTAAACTCTGTAAGGTAATAAAATCAGAGCAAGATGTAGCTTCTCTACAGAGGGACTTAAATAAACTGGAGGATTGGGCGGCCAAATGGAATATGAGGTTTAACACAGATAAATGTAAGGTTATGCATTCAGGGATCAAAAACAAGAACGCAATCTATAAATTAAATGGAATTAATTTGGGAGAATCTATAATGGAAAAGGATTTGGGAGTGCTCGTAGACAGTAGACTTAGCAATAGTGCTCAATGTCAAGCAGCAGCTGCAAGGGCAAACAAAGTATTGGCATGCATAAAAAGGGGCATAGATGCAAGGGAAGACAGTGTAATTTTGCCACTGTATAAATCGTTGGTAAGACCTCATCTTGAATATGCAGTACAGTTCTGGGCACCACTCTATAAAAAAGATAATTTGGAACTAGAAAGGGTTCAGAGAAGGGCGACAAAATTGATAAAGGGTATGGAGTCATTAAGTTATGAGGAAAGGTTAGACAGTTTAGGCATGTTTACTTTAGAAAAGAGGCGTCTAAGGGAAAATATGATTACTATGTACAAATACATTAGGGGTCAATACAGAGAGCTTTCATGGGAACTTTTTACCCCAAGGACTATACACAGAACACGCGGTCACCCCCTAAGGTTAGAGGAGAGGAAATTTCACAACCAGCAAAGGAAGGGGATCTTTACAGTAAGATCAGTCAAGATATAAAATTCATTGCCAGGGAAGGTTGTAATGGCATATTCAATAGATATGTTTAAGAAAGGGTTAAACAAATTTTTAGCGGAAAGGTGTATCCAGGGATACGACCGTTAATTTAAAATAAAGGATAGTAGTGGATATAGGGTAAAAATTGGATTGCAATATTGAGTCTGGGGGGATTTTAAAAATTGAAACAGATAGGCGGTTGCCTACTCTGGATTAATTTCAAATATAAGTGCAGGATCGCAGGAGATCCAAAATAGGTTGAACTTGATGGACTGGTGTCTTTTTTCAACCTCATCAACTATGTTACTATATACCTGTATAGGCTTTCAAATGTGGTCTTTGTCTCCAAGATTCTCACTTTACACTACCTATTGAAAGGAAGTCAATTAGGAAGTGGAATACATGATCAAAAACAATGGATGTCTGTGATCAGCATATCTTAAGCAGGTCTCCTCAAAAAAGGGTTTGCTTAACCTAATTACCTCATACTGGACTAATTGTTTCCTTTTAAAAAACATTTGGTCAAACATTTATCTGAGTTGAAAATCAGGTTCATTTATGTATCAATGCAATACTTTATTTGTGCCCTGACATTCAATATTCTATTACATCATATCAGATTTATGCTCTCATCCTGACAACAACAGATGCAGGTGCGGTAAGAAAACACAGTTCGCTTGTATGTTTGAAAAGTACCAAACTCATAGCATGTATTCCGATTACTAAGAATTAAGTTGTAGTAAGTGTCTGTGTTTTTTAGGATATATTGTAACAATATTTAGGTGTTCCTTATGTGAAATGTAACAGTTGTCTCACATGCAGACATGTTTTTTTTTTAGTCTATATAGTAGGGGTGTGCACCGGGCACTTTAAGTGTTTTGGGTTTTGGGTTCTGATTAGCTTGAGGTTTTGGGTTCTGATTTGTTTTGCCAAAACACCTGACGAAAGGTTTTGGTTCTGATTTAGGGTTTTGGGTTCTGATTTATTTTTAAAAAAGCATAAAAAGTGCTAAAATCCAGTTTTTTTGTTTTTTTACACTCCTATGCTATTATTAACCTCAATAACATTCAATAACAATCATTTACACTAATTTCCAGTCTATTCTGAACACCTCACACCTCACAATATTGTTTTTAGTCCAAAACATTGCACCGAGATAGCTTTCTGGACTGCGTAGTGGAGTGGGCCCGGTACCCAATTTGGTACCGGGGCCACAATATATCACCCTCAACTGGTCTGAATTCCACTGCACAGCTGCCTGCTCCTACATCCTCTGCAGCATATACAGGGTGTAGTTCGAGCGCGTCAATACCTCTTGTTTTCGACGATGACAGGTCATTTTCATAAAATTTTGATTTGGCAGCAACAGTCAACGTATTTTAATATATGATACGCATCTATCTGGACTGCGTAGCGGAGTGGCCCCGGTACCCAATTTGGTACCGGGGCCACAATACCTCCTCCAACTGGTCTAAATTCCACTGCAAATATGGTTGCTCCTACATCCTCTGCAGCATATAGACTGAGGGTGTAGTTAGAGCGCATCACTACCTCTTGTTTTCGACGACCATGGTACAGAGCATTCATCATTGAGATCCCATCAAGTATGTCAAAGACAGACAGCGTCGAAGTGTTATTTGTTGACTTTGGGAACAAAAAAAACTGTCCCTGTTGCAAATCTTCGTGCAATGAAGAGTGACTTTTTCATTTAAAGGCTCAAGCTTTCAAGTGTAGTGTTTATAACATCATTACACCAACAGGTAAAAATCCTTTTAATTGGGATAATGGAGCCACAAAGGAAATTGCCCATATGTAATGCCCGCACAATGTTACCGGCGTTGTCTGACATCACAAATCCCCAGGAGAGTCTAAGTGGGGTAAGCCATCAACCGTCTAAATACCACTCCACTGATGGTGGACACCAGACGCACGTCTAACACCAACATAGCTGTTAAGGCCGCAGTTATCCGCTTTGCCATAGGATGACTACTGTCATACTTTGTGCTCATGGCAAACAACTGTTGGACGGTCACATATTGCCAAAAAAAGATTTGCAAGATGGAATTGTCCTTGGGCCCTCCCACCCACCCACCTTTATGTTGTTGAAATAGGACATGCACACTTTAACAAACCAATCATTTCAGCGACAGGGCCTACCAAACTGTGCCTGAAATGATTGGTTTATTTGGGCCCCCACACCAAAAAAGCTATTCATCTCTCCCTGTACAAAATAAACAGGCTCTACTGAGGCAAGATGTCGTCCTCATCCTCAACCTCTGATTCCTCTCCCCCTACAGTGTGTACTTCCTCCTCCTCACACATTATCAATTCGTCCCCGCTGGACTCCACAACCACAGGTCCCTCTGTACTATCTGGAGGGCAGTGCTGTACTTGATTGAGGAATTGATTATTCATTTTTATGAACATCATTTTTTCAACGTTCTGAGGAAGCAACCTCCTTCGCCGCTCACTGACCAGGTTCCCCGCTGCACTAAAAACTCTTTCCGAGTACACACTGGAGGGGGGACAACTCAGGTAAAATAGAGCCAGTTTGTACAGGGGCTTCCAAACTGCCTTTTTTTCCTGCCAGTAACAATATGGACTGTCTGACATGTCTATTTGGATGGTGTCAGCAAAATAATCCTCCACCATTTTTTCTATTGTGACAGCATCCAATGCAGCAACAGTAGACATGTCTGCAATGGTTGGCAGGTCCTTCAGTCCGGCCCAGATGTTATCAGCATCCCCGCCAGCGGCTCTTTTAGGAAAACTGAGCTTTTTCCTCGTAGTCACAGATGTGGAAGAAAATGAGGGTGGAGTTGTTGGCATGTCACGGTCCTCTTCAGAGGACAATCTCCTGACCAGCAGGTCTTTGCACCGCTGCAGACTTGTGTCCGCCGGAAACAGAGACAAAACATACGCTTTAAACCGAGGATCGAGAACCCACACTTATGTTGTTGAAATATGACATGCGCACTTTAACAAACCAATCATTTCAGCGAAAGGGCCTACCAAACTGGGGCTGAAATGATTGGTTTGTTTGGACCCCCACAAAACGAGCTGGCAAAGAAAAAAAAAAGGTGCAAGATGGAATTGTCCTTGGGCCCTCCCACCCACCCTTATGTTGTTGAAATAGGACATGCACACTTTAACAAACCAATCATTTCAGCGACAGGGCCTACCAAACAACTGTGGCTGAAATGAATGGTTTGTTTGGGCCCCCACACCAAAAAAGCTATTCATCTCTCTCTGTACAAACTAAACAGGCTCTACTGAGGCAAGATGTCGTCCTCATCCTCATCCTCTGATTCCTCTCCCCCTTCAGTGTGTACTTCCTCATCCTCACACATTATCAATTCGTCCCCGCTGGACTCCACAACCACAGGTCCCTCTGTAGGATCTGGAGGCCAGTGCTGTATTTGATTGAGGAATTGATAATTCATTTTTATGAACATAATTTTTTCAATGTTCTGCGGAAGGAACCTCCTTTGCCGCTCACTGACCAGGTTCCCCGCTGCACTAAAAACTCTTTCCGAGTACACACTGGAGGGGGGACAACTCAGGTAAAATAGAGCCAGTTTGTACAGGGGCTTCCAAACTGCCTTTTTTCCTGCCAGTAACAATATGAACTGTCTGACATGTCTATTTGGATGGTGTCAGAAAGATAATCCTCCACCATTTTTTCTAATGTGACAGCATCCAATGCAGCGACAGTAGACATGTCTGCAATGGTTGGCAGGTCCTTCAGTCCGGACCAGATGTTGTCTGCATCCCCGCTAGTGGGTCTTTTAGGAAAACTGAGCTTTTTCCTTGCAGCCTTAGGTGTGGAAGAAAATGAAGGTGGAGCTGTTGGCATGTCACGGTCCTCTTCAGAGGACAATTTCCTGACCAGCAGGTCTTTGCACCTCTGTAGACTTGTGTCCGCCGGAAACAGAGACAAAACATACGCTTTAAACCGAGGATCGAGCACGGTGGCCAGAATGTATTCCTCTGACTTTAAAAGAGTGACCACCTTCGGATCCTGGCAAAGCGTACGAAGGGCTTCATCCACAAGAGCTACATGCTTGGTGGAATCGCAATGGTTTACCAGCTCCTCCCTCACTTTCTCTTGTAATATAGATTGCAGTACCTATTCTCTGGAACTGCTTAATAATTGAACGTATTAAATGTAATATAGATTGCAGTACCTATTCTCTGGAACTGCTTAAAGAATGAACGTAGTAAATGTAATATAGATTGCAGTACCTATTCTCTTGCACTGCTTCAAAATTGAACGTATTAAATGTAATATAGATTGCAGTACCTATTCTCTGGAACTGCTTAAACAATGAACGTAGTAAATGTAATATAGATTGCAGTACCTATTCTTTAGAACTGCTTAAATATTATTTTTTTATTAATTTTGTATAATTTTTAAAATATTTTTTTTTTAGCAATTTTTAAGAGATTTTAATAATTATTAAATTTGTATGGACTTAGCACAACAAAGCACAGGACTAAAGCACCACTGGACTCAGCAGGACAGACACTGGCCAAAGCACCACTGGACTCAGCACGACAGAGCACAGGACAAAAGCACCACTGGACTCAGCAGGACAGAGCACAGGATAAAAGCACCACTGGACTCAGCAAGGACAGAGCACTGGACACAGGCATAAAGCACCACTGGACTCAGCAAGGACAGAGCACTGATCACGTAGGAGCACCACTACCCTACACACCCTCCCTCTTCCCTGATGTCAGGCGAAATGAAGATGGCGGCCGCAAAGTGAGTATTTATGACATCCGAGTATCGCGAGATCCGACACGAGACTTGGATGTCATAGCCTCGTTTCGAATTCCTTTGGCGGCCGGAAAAACCCGTACAGTGCTCGGATCCCGTCGGATCCGCACTGTTCGGGTGGGCTCGGATTAGCGGAATCCGAGCCCGCTCATCCTTACTATATAGCGTATGGAAATTTCAATCTGGACGTTACCATAGTGGTTAGCATTCAACCTGCCAACATTAAGGTACTGAGTTTGAATCCAGAGTCATGCCTGTATCTGTGTGGACTTTGTATATCCCCATGTTTCACTGAGTTTACTTGAATGTGTCACTTATAGAAGAGTACGCTAGTATATGTTTGGGGACAGCTATGTCTACAGTATTGTACCGTGTATGTATATTTATGATTGCAAATTATTAGACATTGATTTCGCAACCACAATGTGTGTGCATTTTTAATTTGTTTACCATTAAACCTTCATGTTGCCAGTTAGTGCCTGTACTGTGTTGTATGACTTTTCAGTGCAGTATTACCTTGGTTTCTGGCTTTCGTACTCACATGGTATTATTTTACTTACTTAATATAATTTTCAAACATGGTGGTTCTCATTCAAGTCTTTGTGGATTCGAATGTATGTAATGCTTACTATGCATGTTGGATTAGTAGTTAGACAATCCACTTTTCATCAGTGGGTTCATAAGTTCAATTGCTGACCCATTTTGTGGAATATGGATAAATAGCATGTTGAAAATTGTGTGCAGCTACAACACAGAAAAGCAGCTGTTAAAAATAACTTGATGCAAAAGACATAGGAAATATTCACAGATAAAAGCTAAAAAAAAAACAAAGTGCCAAATTTTTTTTTACAATCAATTGAGTTTGAATCCTGACCAATGCACTTATCTCTCTGGAGTTTATATATACTACCAATGTTTGTGTCCTTTATGTAAGAGTATGCTTGGTATAAGTTCGCACAAATTATCCAAACAATTTTAATAAATTAAGCTGTTATGCTTTCCTATTATTAGCCCTTTTTTAAAAAAATATCAGCAACTCACTGTGAACACATCAGCCACTTTACATTGCAATTTATTGCAATTGTGGTTGTAATTAAAAAAGTTGTTTTTTAAAAAAAATATACACAATGTTTAATGTTTGATATAAATATAAAATAAATTTTCCCCCAAAAATAAAAAAATATTATGTGAAGTGCATTAAGATGTATGTTGTGCTTATTTAGTTGTGAGTGTTTCAAAAGAACGAAGCTATTTGAACAGTTTAGTGTTGTCATTCAGCGCTGCTGCTTTAGCTGCTTTGGATTTAAACATGGCCCTGAACGTCCTTAAATTTAAGCAAGAAGTTAAGATAAAACTCATAGCATTTCTTCTTAACTATCCGACAGATATTGAGGTAAAAACTACTCTTCTTAAGTCAGTACAGATAATGCCTACTCTTCTTAACTTTGTATGGATCTCCGCTCATTCCCCTCCCATTCCCATCCCTTTTTTCTTAAGTGTAGAAAATCTTCTTAAGTGCAAAAAACTACAGATCTGATCTCTAATGAATCAGGCCCGATGTGACTGGCTGCCCCTCACAACAATTGCTTTGACTGATGGAAAAATAGTTTGATATTTAAAAGAAAGAAATTAAGAAATATATGTGTTTTTTATGAGATGCTACTGCTCACACTCCACTGAACCCTGTTCTTTGTGTGCTTAATAAAGAAGATGCCACTGACTGCCCCTTACAACAATTGCTACGACTGATAGAAATACACTTTTTGAATTTTAAAAGAAAAAAACTAAGAAAAATATTTGTTTTTTGGAGGGTGCTGTTAGTCACACTCCACTACACCGTGGTTTTTCTCGCTTAATAAAGAAGATGTCACTGACTGCCCTCACAACAATTGCTTTGACTGGTGGAAAAGTTCTTTGATTTTTATTAGAAAGATTAAGAGATATCTGTGTTTTTTGGGGGATGCTGATGCTCACACTCCACCAACAGCCTGGTTTTTGACCTTACAATAAATAAGACGTCACTTACATCCTCTCACAATAGTTGCTTTGACTAGTAGAAAAAAACTATGCATTTTAAAAGAAAGTAATTAAGATTTATATGTGTGTTTTGAAAAGTGCTGCTGGTCACACTCCACTAACACCCTGTTTTTTGCTCGCTTAATAAAGAAGATGTCACTGACTGTCCCTCACAACAATTGCTTTGACTGATATAAAAATAGTTTGATTTTTAAAAGAATGAAATTAAGAGATATTGTGAATTTTATGGGATGCTACTGCTCACCCTCCACTACAACCTGGTTTTTGCACACTTAATCAAGAAGATGTCACTGACAGCCCCTCATAACAATTGTTTTGACAGGTAGAAATAAACTTTGATGCTTTAAAGAAAGAAATTAAGAAATATATGTGTGTTTTCAGGGCCGGATTTACCACTAGGCAACCTAGGCAATTGCCTAGGGCCCAGCGGTCCCCAGAGGGCCCTCCCAGGGCCGGCGTTGAGACCACCATTTAAAAATTGGCCGCTACTTATCTGCCAGTGCTATATGCTTGCCCCCTCGGGCTAAAGTCTGCCAGCCAGCCCCTGAATAGGGGTATATGTTATGCTAAAAAACTATAGTGCTATGGATTTTTTCAGGGAGGGGGCCCCAAACCAGTATCTTGCCTAGGGCCCCATGAAGTCTAAATCCGGCTCTGTGTGTTTTGGAGGGTGCTGCTGGTCACAATCCACCAACAGTCTTGTTTGACCCGCTCAATAAATAAGATGTCACTGACATCCACTCACAATAGTTGCTTTGACTAGTTAAAAAAAAGCTATGAATTTTAAAAGAAAGAAACTAAGGAATATCTATTTTTAGGTGGAAGCTGCTGCTCATACTTCACAAATAACTGGGTTTTGTTTGCTTAATAAAGAAGATGTCACTGACTGCCCCTCACAACTATTGCTTTGACTGACAGAAATACACGTTGAATTTTCAAAGAAAGAGATTAAGAAATATATTTGTGTTTTGGAAGGTGCTGCTGTTCACACTCCACTATATCCTAGATTTTGCGTGCGTAATAAAAAAGATGTCTCTGACTGCCCTTCACAACAATTGCTTTGAGTTGCAGTTGTACTTTTCTTTTTATTAAAAATAATTTAAGAAATATCTGTGTTTTTGGAGGATGCTGATGCTCACACTCTACCAACACCCTGGTTTTTGTTGCTTATTAAATAAGATGTCACTGATATCCCATCACAACAAATGCTTTAACTGGTAGAAAAACAGTTTGATTTTTAAAAGAAAGAAATTAAGAAATATTGCTGTTTTTTGGTTGTGCTGCTGGTCAATCTCCACCAACACCATGGATTTTGCCCACTCAGTATTAGAAGATGTCACTGACTGCCCTTCACAACAATTGCTATGACTCATAGAAGTACATTTTGAATTTTAAAAGAAAGATATTTGTGTTTTTGAGGATTCTGCTGGTCACGCTCCACTAACAACCTGATTTTTGACCGCTTAATGAAGAAGATGTCACTGACTGTCCCTCACAATAATCTCTTTGACTGGCAGAAAAAAATTGATATCTAAAAGAATGAAATTAAGAGATACACTATATGGACAAAAGTATTCGGATGCTTGACCATTACAGAAACAATGACTGCATTGAAATTGTATGAAAGTTTGCTGCTCAACATTTGGACAAGCCTGTGAAATACTGGGAGAATATAGTGTGGTCAGATGAGAAAACTGAACTCTTTGGATGTCATAATACACACCATGTTTGGAAGAGAAATGGCACTGCACATCACCCCAAAAACACCATACCAACAGTGAAGTTTGGAGGTAGGAACATCATGGTTTGGGGCTGTTGTTCTGCACACGGTACTGGCATACTGCATATAACTGAAGGAAGGATGAATGGAAAAATATACCGAGACATTCTTGATAAAAATATGCTGCAATCTACCAGGATGCTGAAGATAAAATGAGGGTGGTCATTTCAGCAAGACAATGACCTCAAACACACAGACAAGGACAATTGGTTTCAGAGAAAGAAAATAAAGCTGCTAGAAATCGCCTGACTTGAACCCAATTGAAAATCTATGGAAAGAACTAAAGATCAGAGTTCATAGAAGAAACCCACAGAACCTTCAAGATTTGAAGACTATGGGCTAGATTTACTAACGGGCGGTTTGCTCAACCCGCCGCTTTTTCATCTAGTTTGCCGGCGGTTTTGCCATCGCCGGGTTTACTGAAGGCAAAACCGCCGTCCAAACGGGCAAAAATGACTTTTTTCTAAACCACCACCTTACAAACCGCCATCCCGATTTTAACAGTGTTGAACATACAAACAGCCAGATTTACTATGGAGGGGTTTGACAAACCGCCGGAAAAACGCCATTCAAACGACCAAAATAAAAGAGCTGGTTGTGAGTGGCGAGATTGCTCAAACAGCATGCTGTTTGAGCTATTTTGCCATTCAGAACATAAGAGAAAGGCCCATTTCATGTCCAATGATTGCTCCATTAGGATTGTATATAGAAAATGGGCAAAGTGTAATGTAATTTCAGGGTACATTTATTTTATTTATTTTTTCCCCTTTTTGATTGCAACTTAATTTCTGAAACCAACATAATAATAGATCAATTGTTTTTTGTTTAAAAAGTCAACAATAATAATGGTGCCTATAAATAATCAAGATGCACAATGTGCCATTACATAGTGAACCCATAATTTAATGTTAATGTAATCCAAATGTGACAAAAACAAAAAGGTGTTTCTGACTGAAGAAATCACAGTCAATCACAGTCTATTGGCCAGCAGTTAATCATGATGCTTATAAAAAGGGTCCATCAAAAGTTTTCAGGTGTGGGCTTTTGCAGGGAATGTGGTGCATTTTTGCCAGTGTATGTTTGCAGCTTTTCATCTGATGAAGGCAGAAAGGCGGGACGAGGAGGAGGATGGACATCAGTTGGCATTTGTTCCGCGGAGCCTGCGCAGACCACGCACTCCACGTGCATTTACAGTGCGTTTGAATCTGGATTCTTTGGCTGATGTGGATGTAGTACAAATGTTTTGGCTCAATCGCACTAACCTGATGAGACTTTATGAGCAAGTGAAGGATGATTTGGAGCCTACAACCAGTCGATCTAATGCAGTGTCAGGATTACACTAACTACTGTGTGCAGTTCACTTTTTGGCCACAGGTTCCTTTCAATCAGTGTCCTCCAGAGTTTTTTGCATAATGCAAGTATACATTTTCAAGAAATTTTCGGACAGGTCCTAGGTGCCCTTAAAAGAGTGTGCCCTAGGTATATCTGCTTCCCCAGCCAGGAGTCACAGTGGCATGAGCTAAAGGTAGCTTTCTATAGGCTCTCGGTCATCCCAAATGTTATGGGAGCTATAGATTGCACTCATATTGGGCTGAGACCACCTCACCACAGGGCAGAGGTTTTCATTAATCACCATCACTACCACTCCCTGAATGTGCAGGTTGTCTGTGATGCTAACATGCGCATAATGAGTGTTGTGGCAGGCAATCCTGGTTCATGTCATGATGCCTTTATCCTGAGACAGTCTACCCTTTATGCCAAATATGAAAGTGGTGAAATGCCGGTGGGATGGCTTTTGAGAATGTACTTACCATTTTTTTTAATTTCCTTATCCTTCTTACATTTGCTTCACATGTGCTAACTGCTGTACAACAAGCTCCATTAAATGGTAGCTAACATTTTTGTTTTATTATAGGAGGTTCAGGATATGGGTGTCACTCCTGGCTGATGACTCCTCTGCTGCATCCTCAGACTCCTGCATAGCACAAATATAATGAGGCACCCATAGCCACTAGAGGTGTTGTAGAGCGTACCTTTGGACTATTGAAAATCAGGTTCAGGTGCCTTGATAAATCTGGTGGTGTGCTTATGTATGCACCTAAAAAGGTGTCTGATATTGTGCTGGTTTGCTGTCTGCTAAATAATCTGGCTTTACAACAACTTAGCCCACCGATTATTGCAGTAGAGAGTGAACAAGTAGGGGTCCGTGTTCCATCTGGTGATGTGCAGAGCACAGAGGGGGAGGCAGATTAGAGACCGTCTAGTTGCAAACTACTTTACATGTAAGTGCATACTAGTAAAAACATTTCTTTGTAAAAAATGTGGTTGATGTGTGAGCAATGGTTTAATTTTTTATTTTTTTTAGAGTTTGAAAGCTTGAAACAGAGGATAGTGCGTACTCCTCATGTGGTAATTTTGCAAGTCACTGGTAAGTTACAGTCAGATGTCAATGTGTAAGTGGCATTTGTGCATTGTTTTTTGTAAGCAGTATACTAGTGTTTAATTGGCAGAAAAGAAAGACTGTTTGCATTGAAATGCAACCACATTTATTGCAGTAGTAAGCATAAACTATAAATGAACATTGCATAAACATGCACCAAAATGTACAAACTGCATTTGTGATACACGTAACTGTGGAGTAACAACCAGCAAATAGTGTAACATTTTGAACAACGCACAAAAAGGTACATGTGTTGTATTGTAAACAATGGTTTTTAAGAATTTTTTGCTTAACCAACAAACATTAGGCTACCTACGCCTTTTGGCAGGTACATCTGCGCCTCTGAAGACACTCTCTCTTCACCCTCGGCCACCTATGGTGCGAGCACCTCTCCTTGGAGGTGTACTTTGTATGAAGCGATTAGGCGTGCTAGCCGAACTGGTTGTGGCCGATGACATTGACAAAGGAAAGTGTGACATTATTTCATGGTGGATTTGGCCTGCCATTCTATTGACGTTTGCATTCACCTCCCTTGCTGTTGTGTGTAAGGCCTCTACAGCACCAGTCATTTGTATCATGGTGACATTTAATTGTTCTATAGCTATAGCCAGGGCCGCCAAGAGGGGGGTGGGTACTAATTACCCGGGCATGTCAGGGGGCCCGGCCCGGGCCCTAGCTCCGACAATTTTTTTATTTTTTTTTAAAACGCCTTTTTTTTTTTTTTTTGCGGCCGGGGGGGCTCGGTCGTTGGTGGGGGGAGCAGGGTAGTTAAAAAAAAAAAAACCATACTCACGCGATCGCGGCGCTGGCGTCCCTCCTCTCTGCTCCTCTGTGCTCCATTGCTCCAGACTGACTAAATGCCGGGTGTGACGTCATCAAGTCACCCCCAGCATTCAGTCAGTCTGGAACAATAGAGCACAGAGGGGCAGAGAAGACCAAGAAAGAAGAGAGAAGGAAAGGTAAGTGAAGGGAAGAAAATGGGGAGGGGGGGTTGGGGGGGCACAGAGGGGGTAAAAAATGAGGGGAGCACAGAGGGGTTAAAAAATGAGGGGGGGCACAGAGGGGTTAAAAAACGAGGGACAAGTAGAATGGCACAGGGGGTTAAAGAAAAGAGGGACAAGCAGCATGGCACATGGTGTTAAAGAAAAGAAGGACAAGCAGCATGGCACAGGGGGTTAAATAAAAGAGGGACAAGCAGCATGGCACAGGGGGTTAAAGAAAAGAGGGACAAGCAGCATGGCACAGGGGGTTAAAGAAAAGAGGGACAAGCAGCATGGCACAGGGGGTTAAAGAAAAGAGGGACAAGCAGCATGGCACAGGGGGATGAAGAAAAGAGGGACAAAGACAGCATGGCACAGGGGGGTGATGAAAGGAGGGGGCAAAGGCAGCATGGCATAGGGAGGTGAAGAAAGGGGCAAAGGTAGCATGGAGGGCGAAGTGTGATCATAAGGGGGCATAGCGTGGTGATAATAAAGGGGCACAGTAATGTGTGTGTGTGATGGCACAGGGAACTTTTGGCAATGTAAAATGTGTGAGGTAGATGGTGGTTAATTAATGGCTGCTATTTTGTTTGCGATGTAATGGGAATACTATTTTAATGTTGGGGCTGGAGAAAGGCCTAATTATTAATCATGGATGCTATTGGTTTAACGGTGGGGCTGGCTGTAATTTTCTAAATGTAGCCATTTTTTTTTTCCAAATAGGTCCTCCAACATTCCAGGATCCAGACAAGCCGCAACTAAAGAAACCAGCAGCCACATGTGGTAAAAGTGAGAAGAACAGGTAGGACAGAGCAGCATAGTGTGTGAAATGTTGTGATTCTAGCAGGGACAATGCCAATGTTTGGTGAGTGTTTGGTGAGCCCAGTGGGCGCAGGCCATGACTGAACTCTTTCTGTACACACTGCATTCTTACTATACTACACAAGGGTGCTAGATGTCCTGAAAGTCAAGAGTGCTTGGACAAATGTCACGCTCCGGAGAATTCAGGACCTAGTGATTTTGTTGTGCTAGCCACGCCCCAATGGTGCATTGCCACGCCCCCAATTGTGTGACCACACCGGCGGCGCAAAATTTTTTTGCTTACTCAACTATAAGGGGGGGCCCCCATCAATTTGTTGTACCGGGGCCCTGAATTCCTCTTGGCAGCCCTGGCTGTAGCTATACAATTTAAAGCTGCAGGAATTAGACTATTACTGCGGTGTGGACGCCTCAAATGACCAACAATATGTGACATACAGTATGTCTGGTTTGGGTGTCCATGAACTGGGATTGCAGTACTTGAAATTTGGCAATTGATTGGGCCATTTCTCGCCCTGTATCCAGTGGAGGAGGTGCAGTTTGCTGGTCTTCTGTGTGTTCAGCAGGGCCAGTTGTTTGATCCTGGAGGTTAGACACGCGGGCATCAACCACTTGTAGGGCAATTAATCTGTCATCCTCTGTGTGCAGTAACATTTGCAAGGACTGACGCTGACCTGGCTGATATGATGACGTTCCTGTGGTGAAATATCCAAGGTAAGTATATAGGATATAACATGTTTGTAAATTTAATTCTGGACAATGGACAAAAAAACATAACCTTTTAAAACTACAGAATGTTTACCAATGTCTTCCTTCCTGATTAGTTGGCCTATGCGACTTGCTTAAGAATGTTAGGCATCTTTTTTTGGAACTCAATCTCATTTAGCCTATGTGTTTCAGTGAGGGGATAGAAAAGCAAATTATTTTTATGATAAAAATATGATGGTGCTGGCATCAAAATGTTGAAAGACGGGGGGCGTGGCCTGGCAGCCATCGTGAACAGCAGCAATTATTGTGCGCTCCATCTACATCTTACTGATTTGGGTCACAAATCCACAAATTTATCTCAGGACTGACAAGAGGGGATCCCAGAGCCCCCCAGATCGCTGAGATCCTTTTGGAGCTCGAGCCTGATATTGGGGACCCCATTACTGGAGCTCTCAGAGGTGCGTGGAGATCCCTAGAAGCTGCCTGCATTTCTTCAGAGCTCTCGGGTCCTACTGGCCGCTTTTACGGGAGAGTATAGCCTCCGGGAGACATCTGGGTACCTGTGGGACAGTTAGGGGTTTTGAAAGATCATCCCCGGCTGTCTTTTCAGCACAGGGCCTGTTGCCGCCGACTTGGGAGCCCCCGCACAAGACCACACAAAGAACAAGGGACCCTTGTCTCCAACCTCACCTGGTCCGGCGCTGTTATCACCTGTGGTCTTCATCCAGACCCTCAACCACGATCTCCGCTTTTGTCGGCACCCGGCCAACACCACTTCCGGTCTTCTCCATCGATACTTCCGGTCACCGCGGCTCCGCTAGAACGCAGCAAGTGTGGTGAGTGCCTCAGCTTCTGCAGTAACTTCCTCTGCGGGCTATCCCTGGGCGTGCCATCCATCCCTTACAAGTTTCAGCTGCAGGCTCTGCGGTCTTGAGAACAGATCTATGACCAGGTACCCAGCGCTGCACAGACTGTACCATAAAGCAGGAAGCTGCTAGAGTCGTTAACTCCCTCACCACCACCACACCCTGCTGCACCTACTCATCCCTCCACACATCGTATATCCTATTCCCTCAGAGGGATTACCTGCCCGTGGGTCTATTTCTGTGTGCTTGACTAGAATTCACAGGAGAACTCACGGGAAAGAATAATATCAACCGCCATCCATACCCACCTATATTCATCCTCTCTGAACGACCCAGGTGATGGGAGACTCCCTCACAAGTAAGCTGATTTCCCAATTTTGAGCACTCAGCGGTCCTGGCTCTGCATTTAGTGTTTCACTTCCTATGTTTCCACTCAACATCTGGCTACGGATATCCAGCCCACTATCCTGGATAGAAGACACATTTATCTGATTTAACCAACTCCTGTGTACCCAGCACTAGATACCCATGTTTTAATCCTATATGTCTCGCGGGAGCGGGTAATTTTATGAAGCATTACCCTGAAAGTAATCAAACTACCTCTACCGTTATTCACTTCCGGTTCTGTATTTCCTCGGAGTAACCATGTCTCACAAACCGAAGAAGAACCCTCCACCTCAAACACCCAATATGTTCTCCAGAAGTGGCAAGGCTGCCCCGCCATCTACCTCTGCCCTGGCTTCGCCTATTTCTGACGTTGACTCTCTACAGCCATCTATGGCCGATATCGTGAAAGAAGTGAAGGCTACCATCCAGTCGGAATTTCGAGCTTTAGTTACAGAGCTACGCACGGAAATCGCTGCCCTGGGTGCTCGCACCGACTCACTAGAAAAAACAACTACGGATCTCTGTACCTTCCAGACCCAAACTGACCAGGATATAGTAGCCATTCGTGCTGACCTGGACTCTCTCAAAGACCAGTTTGAGGATCAAGAAAACCGTTCCCAACGGAACAACATTAGGCTCAAGAATGTTCCAGAGTCGATTACACCAGAAGAGCTACCCTCATAGCTCCTGCTGATTTCCGTTTAGACCGTGCACATCGTGCTCTTTGACCTAAGCCCCAACCTTCACAACCACCCAGAGATGTCATTATACGCCTCCATTATTATTCCACCAAGGAGAAGATTCTTCTCGTTGCTCGTGATCTTCGGGACTTTTCCTACTCCGGGACTAAACCTCTCTTCTTCCAGGACATTTCTCCTATTACATTGAAGAAACGTAGAGACCCAGGGGACGTCACCCAACGCCTTCGCTCAGCTGGCATCCGATATCATTGGGGGTTCTCCTTTCAGCTTTCTTTCTCCCATGATAACAATGCATACGCGATCAAGACTCCGGAACAAGGTCGGGACCTTTTACAAACTTTGAATTTTCCAGATCTCCCGATTTCATCCTCCACCTCGACATCAGTGACCCGTAAATGTCCTCCTCAAGCTGAATGGACCTCTACGTAAATACTGCTAATTTAATTGTTTCTTTTTTCATTGTTCACTATTTGTTACTAACACTCTAATCAATATTGTGTGTATCCTATTTTAGATTATTCGCACTTGCTCGATGTGTTGCCTTGATAGGGGTTATCCAAAGCCTCAGTCTACCCCCAGTTCCCTATAGGCTTTTCTTGGGCCCTATGCCCTTTCCCCCGAATGGCTTGACTTCGGATCAAACTCACTGTTCGCATTTGCTCAAGGTATTGCCTTGAATGGAGATATATAAAGCCTCAGTCTACTTCTAGTTGTCCTCAGGCTATTTGCGGGCCCTACGCCCTTTCCCCCCAGCTCTCCCCCTGAATGTCAAGTCCACCGAATAAACTCACCGTTCATAACTTTGGATGTGGACCCATGGGTTTTACACTTTGTTGAACCTATGTTAACGCCCCTCTACTTTGGGTTTATCTTTTTATCTCATCTTCCTGAGATACACTACAACATATGATGCTCCACAATACTTGTCCTCTGTTTGTGTGTATGTATGTATATGTGTGTATATATGTATATATGTAAGTGTATATATATATATATATATATATATAAATATATATATATTTATAAGCTGTTCATACACCTTCTTATCTCCCCTCTCTACGGGGGTTGCCGTCTGGGCGGACACTGAGTGGCGAGGTTACGCCTCTACATCAGGGTTTTCTGTTTAGATCCCACGCAATCGCAGCCTGGTACCCGCCGACATGGTTTTGCTCCACCCCTAGGTTCTTTAGTGATATAACACAATGCATAATCTACCTGTTTTCACCGATGTGATTTATATTCAGTTTTCCTTTGTTTCTCCCATGTTTGGTTCATATGTATAATGTTTTATTTTTATATTTTCTCACTGGGTTCTCTCATTTCCTCTTGTCTGACCAATCATCCCGCTCCCGCGACTGCTTAACGGTCGTTTTTTGAAAAATGTTGTGGTTTTTTTTGTGTTTTCTGTTCTTTTTTTTTTTTTTTTTTTTTTTTATTCTTTTCCGTTTGCTCTTGGCTGCCTGGGCCTTGCTCCCGTTGTACCTCTGGTTTCGAATCCGGACCGACTTCCCCTCGGGGATGTTAATCTCCCACTTTCCCTTCTCTATCTCCTTCCTGTCCCTAATCGCTAGCCCCTCTACTCTTTCCAAGCTCCCAGACCCGCCATGACGCTTAAAATTATCTCCCTCAACGCTAATGGCCTTAATTCTCCCACCAAACGCACAATGGCCCTCCAGCATTTTAAACGCCTTAGAGCAGATATCGTTTTCTTACAGGAAACGCATTTCAAGATCCCCCACCCTCAATTGACATGCAAGACGTATCCACATACTTACTACACATCCTCTGATAGTAAACAAAGAGGTACTGCCATTCTCATACATCACAATATTCCTTTTTTACTGGAATCTCAATACACTGACCCTCTAGGCAGATATCTAATATTGATTGGATCTCTAGGATGCGTTAAGCTCACTCTAGTTTCGCTTTATGCTCCCAGTGTGGGACAGGGTACCTTCTTCTCCGCATTTTTTGAACAGCTTTCTACCTTAGCCCAAGGTCAAATAATTATAGGTGGCGATTTCAACTCCACTCTGGATCCTGGGATGGACCGCTCCTCTGTCTCCTCCACCCATGCTTCTACTCATCGAGAATCTAAAACTCTGGTATCCCTCCTCAAATCTTACAACTTCTACGATGCTTGGCGCCTCTCCCATCCCTCCGGTAGGCAATACACTCATTTCTCAGCCCCACACAACATCCATACTCGCATAGACCTCATTCTCATAGATCGCTCTACCACTCAGCTTCTTATTGACTCCGACATCCTTCCTGTTAGCTGGTCGGACCATGCTCTGGTCCTGATCGAAATCACCTTTCCTCGCCCTCGCTCTTCTCCCCCAAAATGGCGACTGGATGACACCCTACTTCTAAAGCCCGAACAGATTACCTCCATCTCCGAATCCATTAAGGAATTTATCTCTCTGAACTCCTCACCAGATGTTTCACCCCCCATCCTTTGGGAAGCGCATAAAGCCTCCATACGTGGCATACTTATCGGGCTGTCCGCCTCTCGCCGTAAGGCTGAACTCGCTCGCATCATGGACCTTGAAGCACAAATCGCTGCTCTAACAACACTACATGAACGTTTCCCTAAACGTAAGACCCGTCTCAAGCTGATTACTCTTCGTGGGCAATTGCAGCAAATTTTATCCAAAAAGGCAGCCAAAACCCTGGGTTAGCTTAATCAGAAGTTCTATGAGAGGGGAGATAGAGCGGACAGGCTACTAGCCCAAAAGTTACAAGATAAGCGCACCCGCAACTGCATTGACTCTATCAAGAACCACTCTGGGAATCTCACCTATGATCCAAAACAAATTGCTGACACCTTTAGAGACTTTTATTCCTCTCTATATAACCTCCCATCTCAAATTTCTGACCCGGTATCTCTACATTCTAAAATCAATGATTTCTTATTTTCCATTGCTCTGCCCTCGCTTACCTCTGCACAATCTGATTCCCTTAACGAACCGTTTACTGCCGACGAAATTGCTCAAACGATCAAAGAACTCAAAAATAATTCAGCCCCTGGCCCCGATGGCTACACAGCCGTATATTACAAAACTTTTTCCAATTCCCTCATGCCCATGATCCTTGAGCTCTACAACTCTATACTCCTCGGTTCTAAGTTTGATCAGGCAACAACTCGGGCAGACATTGTGGTTATACCCAAGCCCGGTTGCGACCCCCAACTATGCGGAAACTATAGACCCATTTCCCTGCTGAATGTAGACCTCAAACTGTTTGCAAAACTTCTCGCTAATCGTTTGAACTCCGTCATCACCTCTCTCGTTCATCCTGACCAGGTCGGTTTTATTCCGGGTCGCCAAGCATCAGACAATACCCGGCGTGCAATTGATCTGACCTATGTTTCTAACTTACGCAACCTCCCCACCCTGCTCATAGCCCTAGATGCGGAGAAGGCTTTTGACAGGGTGGCCTGGCCCTATATGCAGCGGACCCTTGAGTTCATGGGCCTGAGGGGCCCCTTCCTTCGGGGCGTTGCTTCTTTATACTTCAATCCGACCGCTTCTGTTCTAGCCAATGGCTTTCTGTCCTCTCCCTTTGAAATTCGAAATGGCACTCGTCAGCGGTGCCCATTATCCCCACTCATTTTTGCACTAATGATTGAACCTCTTGCTCGCAAAATCCGTATTAACCCTGATATCTCCGGGGTTCGGATAGGCTCCTCCGAACACAAAATATCTCTTTACGCAGACGATATTCTTTTGTCAGTCACAAACCCCCTAAATATCGCTCCCAAATCTACTCAAGGACATCACGCTCTTTGGCACCATTTCCAATTATAAAATCAATGCCTCCAAATCAGAAATCCTGGACCTCAATATCCCCTCTACTCTTCTTTCAACCCTCAAATCCAGCTTTGCTTTTAGATGGCAGCCCCACAAACTAAAATATCTAGGGATCTATCTCACTAGACTCTACGATTAATTATACTCTGCAAACTTCCCCTCCTTATTCACAGCCATTAAGAAAGATCTTTTAAAGTGGGACAAACTCATTATCTCTTGGACTGGCAGAATAAACTCCCTTAAAATGAACATTCTTCCCCGACTTTTATATCTGTTCCAGACCCTGCCCATCAAAGTCCCTGCTAACTCTTTTAAGCTCCTTCAACAAATGGCTACCAAATTTATCTGGTCGGCTAGAAAGCCCAGAATTCGTATGCAGACTCTTCACAAATCTATTCAAGAAGGAGGTCTTGGTGTTCCCCACTTTCTCAAATATTACCATGCTACTCATCTCACCCAGTGTGTACTCCTTCATTCTCCTCCAAAACAGAGGGTTTGGGTCGATATCGAAGCCGCCCTCACAGACACTACCTCGCCGTCCCTGCTTCTATGGCTTAAACCCCAACACCGTCCTTCTTCTTCACGTCTCCCCCCTCCACTTGCATTTTCACTTGCTTCCTGGACTCATACAGTCTCCTCATATAATTTAGCCCCCAACTCATGGCGCATGACTCCTCTGTGCCTTTCCTCCCGGACTTCGTCCGATTCAATTTTCCCACTGGACGCGATGTGGCATCATCATCCTCTCCGATATCATACCGCTGCTAATCTTTCCCTCTTTTTCTGATATCCAAACATGCTTTCGTATCCCCTCGTCCTGCTTCTTTCAATATCTACAACTTCGACATCTGTACAATTCCATTCGACGTTCAGTTGCTGATATACACCTAACCTCTCCCCTTGTCTCGTTCTGTAATCTTCGCTCCTCTTCTCAGGGCCTGATCTCTACATTCTACCACCTTATGGTAAAATATAATTGCCCCCCTAAGGATTCTCACGAACTCAAATGGGAGGAGGACATGGGGGAGTCGCTCCCCCCCCCCCCCCCGGAGAATGGACTAAGATTCGTCTGAATCTCTCAAAGACCTCTATTTGTGTCAAGATAAGCGAGAACAGTCGCAAGATCTTTTACCGCTGGTACTTGGTGCCTCATCGCCTCCATATGATTTATCCAAGTTCCTCATCGCTATGCTGGCGCCAGTGCGGTTGGGAGGGTACCCTGTCTCATATTTGGTGGCACTGACCGAAACTACTTCCTCTCTGGAGGTTGGTCCATCGGCTGATTTCCGATGTCATTCAGATTTCTCTTCCCCCATCTCTGTCGTATTCCTTACTCCCGCGTCCTATTCCCAAGATTTCAAAATCAACTCAGAAACTTATCACACATATACTTAGTGCTGCTAGATGCCCCCCTCTCTGCCATCGGTTATCAACCGCGTTTGGCAGGTTTACCATATGGAGTATATGACTAGCATTCTCCACCATACTCCTGTCCAATTCGATAAGGTCTGGAATCCTTGGACCGGGCATCACGGAGCCTCCCCTCCTCTTTCATTTTAAGGCCTTTGAGATTTCAAAACTTAAATCTTGTCATGGTTCACCATCTCCTCTACATTTTTTCTCTTCTTCGCTTTGGCTAGTGATTTCCCCCGTTCCTCTTACTCCTTCTCCTTTCTCTCTCTTTCCTCTCCCCCCTACTCTCTTTAAATCTACTTTAATATTCATATATCGATAACAATCCGCTGCTGCTATTACGTGGAAATTTCTTTACAGTTTTATTTCACCTGTATCGCTTGTTTCTCTCATTTTCTGTATTGTAAAACTCAATAAAATATCTTTTAAAAAAAAAAAAAATGTTGAAAGACAGTGATTTTGGGTATCATATTACTATTTTAGTTCTCCCTCTGTGTAGTAGATGAAGTTTATTTTGCAAACCATATATAAAGCAAGCAATATAACATTTACAACAACATTTGCATTGAAAAAAAATTCCAACAACATTGTTTCTCCCCCAAATAGACTACATGCACCTGCTTGCTTTTCAGGGGCAGAATCCCTCACAGAATTTGGAGAAGTAGACTTTGGACTCGGAGTGGAGTCTCTTACAGTCGATTCTGGATGTGTTAGAAAAAGCAGACACTGTATTAGCAGTGACAATCATTTAAACATGTATACAGTATACTCTGATAATGTGCTTTTGAAATACAATAAAAAATTTGAAAATAATCATGTGTACTTGCACAACAGTTATAGTAAAAATTGCAAACAACTCACCAGCTGGTTGTCCAAAAGAAGGTGCATCCATGTCCTGGACATTGACCCCCCTCTACAATTTCCCGGGGCAGTATCTTCCGCAGCTCCTCCGAATATGTGGTATATTCCACACGAAGTGGTGGTCCACCACCTGTTCCTCTTGCTGCCTTTCCTCACCTATTTTTTCTTTGAGTCGCCGATTAATTTCTAAAAAGCGTTTGCGGCAGTGAGCCACTGACCGCTCTAATGGTCCCACCGCGTTCACGGCCTCACATATTTTGGACCACAATTGATGTCGCCGCTTGAGCGGAGTACGGGCTGCAAGGTTCCCTAAAATTATCTCGTAACAGGGAACAATATTGTGCACTAACACACAATTCTCATCGCCAGAAAATCTAACATTCCTCCCTGACTTTGTCTTCCTGCCCTGTCTTGTCTCCTCTAAAACTTCCTCACCTTCCTCTGTCCCCTCCAGCTCCATCTCCCTCTCCTCACCCTCTGCCCCCCTCCTATCTCTGGCCATAATCTCCAGTAAAACAGAAAGACAAGTAACACTGAACTACTGACAAACACAAAGGACAAACTATACTTACTAATAAAACACACACAACACACTCACACAAAAGTAACAGAGACAAATGACTAGACAATTACCAAAAATACAAGACAGAAATTAAATCAGAAAATAAAGGCACAACGCTGTAAAAGAACACAGGACTACTCACACGACAAGCAGAAATCTCAGCACAACAACCCTCAAAAGCAACTCTCACAATCCTAACTCCTCCAAGCTCCTATCTTTTTTCTCCTCAAAACCCTATCAAAGAAAATGTGGCAGGCCAGTGATTTATATAGGGCTTGTGAAAGAGAAAGTAGCCAATAGTAAAACGTCATGATACAGGTGATTTTTTCAAAAAACCCGCCATAACCCGAAACCGCCATGTTTTAAAGCAAAAGCACCATGTTTCTTTCAAAGCATCCGGCGGCTTGGAGGTTTACATACCGCCGTTACATCGAAGGCGGATTCACCTTGAAGATTAAAATCGCCCATTAGTAAATCTGGCTGTTTGACCTGCAAAACCGCCGGAAAAACGCGGCGATGCATGGCGGATCAAACATGCCGGCAGACACGCACGTTAGTAAATCTAGCCCTATATGCGTTGAAGTCTGGGGCAAAATCACACCTGAGCTAGGCATGCGACTTGTGTATCCATACAGAAGGCATCTTGAAGCTGTCATTACCAACAAGGGCTTTTGTACAAAGTGTTAATTAAATTTCATGAAGTGTGTAATAGCGTTCAATACTTCTTCCCTGTGTCATTTCATATTATTACACAAAACTTAAATTATGGACATCTATGGTTTGATTTAATTGCATGCAAGGATTGCAAGGGTTGTTGCTGACATTTGGTGTAAATTTCATTACATTAGCCACATTATATATATGTTTACTGAGAAAAGTGTTGATCTGTTCAATACCCATGCCACTTGGTGTGTGTGTTTTATATATATATATATATATATATATATATATATATATATATATATATATATTGAAGTCAAGTCCAAGAGCTATCTTTCAAAAAAACAATTCCACTATCTTGTTTGCAAGCGGCTGCCACGCTGCAAGTGCCAGATGGTAAGTCTAGGAAACTGAAATATTGAAAAGAAGGCAGGGCGCCTCATAGTGTGGTAATATAGGATCCAGAAACTTATAACCAAGGTGATAATATTTATGCGTACCAAAAAATAACTTGGCAGTAATCGTATCAAAATTATGATCCTCACACCAATCTTCAGGATATCTTCAAGGATCTCATAATAGGAACAAAAAATTGAAGAAACGAGTAATAGTGTTGTACCTTAGTGAACCTTATTTTGCACCCAGTGATTTATGTACATATGACCATAAAACTTTAGTGAACAAGGTCTGTTTTGACCAATAATGTGTAAAATCTGAGACCAGCATGAGTAATCACCGTGATAGCAATAATCAGTGCTCTTTATCACCCAATGGTATTAAGCATACTACCAATCACAATAAATATTGCTTATCTGTCACCGGCCCTGATGACTACTCGCTGGATATGGACACCACTCCGTCACTAGTCTTAGGTGCCAGTATGGTTTGGAAGTGTCTTTAACCTCAGCAGGCTGACAGGTTGTGTCTGTGGATAGAGCAATATTTATATATATACACAAATGGGGAGTGCTGAAATAAGGTTAACACAACAGCAGAATAGGATATTATAAACTCACTTCTGAAGTAATCTGGTAAAATCTATATTAACATCATGTCTACTGAAACTACAATATATTGGCTGTATTGTATGTAAGCATTTTATGTACTGTGTATTTGATCTCAACATTATATGTAAAGTAAAAGATTTGTACCTTTCCATCTGTTTTATATCATTAGATAACAGAGAGAAAACAGTGAAAGGATGATATATTCATACAGATAATGCAGTATAGGAAATTCAATGATAGATTGGTATTTATTTAGCGATTAACAACTAATGGTGGGCTGTCTGACGTGGCGGTCAATAGATGTGTAATACTTAGGTGGTATAAAGCCAGGCAAACAAAGGAATCGCATAAATCTATCACACGCCAAGCCCACATTTGGGTCCCGGCACACTTACCTGTTACACGTAGCGGTCCCTTTGGCGCTGAGCGCCATGTCATCCGATGGCCAGGAGAGAGGCACAGAGGGACAAAAAAGGGAGAGAGGCACAGAGGGACAAAAAAGAGAGAGAGGCACAGAGGGACAAAAAAGGGAGAGAGAGAGGCAAGGAGGAAAAAAAGGGAGAGAGAGACACAGAGGAAAAAAAGGGAGAGAGAGACACAGAGGAAAAAAAGGGAGAGAGAGACAAAGAGGAAAAAAAAGAAAGAGAGAGGCTCAGAGGAAAAAAAAGGAAGAGAGACACAGAGGGGGAAAAAAGAGAGAGAGGCACAAAGGGAAAACAAAGAAAAAGAGAGGCACAGAGGGAAAAAAGAGAAAGAGAGGCACAGAGGGGAAAAAAGAGAAAGAGAGGCACAGAGGAAACAAAAAGATTGAAAAGGCAAAGAGGAAAAAAAAATAAAGAGAGAGGCACAGAGGAAAAAAAAAAGAAAGAGAGAGGCACAGAGGAAAAAAAGGGAGAGAGAGACACAGAGGAAAAAAAAAAAAGAGAGAGAAGCACAAAGGGAAAAAAATGGAAAGAGGCACGGAGGGGGGAAAAAAAAGAGAGAGAGGCACAGAGGAACAAAAAAGGGGGAGAGAGGCACAGAGGGGAAAAAAGGGAGAGAGGCACAGAGGAAAAAAAAGGGAGAGAGGCACAGAAGAAAAAAAAGGGGGAGAGAGGCACAGAGGGAAAAAAGGGGGAGAAAGGCACAAAGGAAAAAAAGGGAGAGAGAGGCACAGAGTGAAAAGGAGGGAAAGCAGCATGGAGGGCGCAGTGTGAGCATAAGGGGCACAGTGTAGTTGTGAAGAAGGGGCACAGTAATGTGTGTGTGGTGGCACAGGGGGCTTGTTGCAATGTAGTGAGTGTGATGTAGGTGGTGGCTAATTGTTGGGTGCTATTTTGTTTGTAGGGTGATGGTGAGGCAATTTAATAGGAGGGACTATTAATTTAAGATGGGGTGGTGTCACGACTCTGAATGGTTTTGTAGATCCCTTGCCTCTGTCTATAGAACTTGCCCAGGAGTGCGGAGTCTAACGGGTAGGGGGTATTAACCAGGGGTCCCCACAAGGGGATATGGACTCCGCTGCTCCTATTCCGCAGGTCGCTGTCTCCCAGACAAGAACTAACAGAGTGTAGTGGAGACAACACACAATGAACCAGGGGATGTTACTGTTCACAGAATAAAGTTCAGGGCTCATAAACTTAAGTAATAATAGTAATAAAACACTAGAGATAGTGGTAGTGCTGCAAGATAATGTATTGACTGATGGTACAAAGAAACGAATAATATATATATCGGCAGATATTAGACACACGGCAATTGGACTACAGGCAGAATGCAGATCACATCATGCTACTTCATAGTTGGTAACTTTTGACAACTGCATGGGATGAGTAAAACAATAGTTCAAACGTAAAGATGAAAAACAGAGAATACGTAGATCCAATAATGTAACACACGGCAGATAAATGTGAATCACTGGTACAGCAATAGTCCCAACAGAATGAAAATGTAGAACTGCTGATCCGAAGACAGAGATGATTCTACGTAGCAGGTCAGTTACAGGTATCACGGTAATTCTCAGGATGGAAAAGCAATAAACGTTGAACTTGTTGGCTCTACAAGTAGCAATCCCAGATGATGAATATAAACATAAAGAACGTCAGACAATTCGTAACCTAGAAGTAGTGGGGAATGAGGAGGATCCAAGCCGTGTGTAGAACTACTGATGACAGGTACCTTCAGTAATAGAATTATCAATGAATCAATAGCACTGTAGGATCAGCCGAGTAGACATAGGAACTTGAGTCGTAGAATTAGCCACGGATGCAGCAGACAACTCACAGAAGAACTTCAGCGTGCAGGTAACAGCGGATGAGAATATCCGATGGGCCCAGCGTAGAACTACAAGTAACAGGCACCCTTGGCAGCAGACAGTAATAGTTCAGCATACAGATGAACAACGAAGAGGAGTCTCAATTGAGCCCAGCATGTACAAGTACAAATGGCAGGTGTGCAGGAGTAGCCACAGGTGCAGCAATCAACTCACAGTGGTAGTTCAGCATGCAGGTTTGACAGCAGCGCAGATTTTCAGATGAGACCAGCGTGGAACTACAAGTAACAGGCACCCTTGGCAGCAGACAGTAGTAGTTCAGCGAGCAGGTAACAGCAGCGAGAAGTTCAGCAAGCAGGTAACAGCAACAAGAAGTTCAGCAGAGGATAAACGGGAAGTCAAGTAATGGCAGCCAAAACCTAATGCAGACTGAGTAACACAAAGAACAGGCAATGAGCCAAGGACCATGGATAGTTTAAATAATACTCCAGAACCAATGAGAATCGAGAGGAGGTCCAAAACAAGGCAGCAAGGAACACCTGAGTAAAAGTAGTATCTTAGAAGCAGGAGTAGGCTCAATCACAGTTTCTAGAGGAAAGCCACAATGCCGGTACCTATCTATGGGATCGGCATGTAACAGGTGGTTTGGGGGCTATTGAATGTTGGGGTGAGTCTGGGGAGAATGAGGTCTATTTATTAAATGTGACTATGAATTATTTAAGGGCAGTGATGGTTGCGAGAAATAGGTATTGCTGGGGCTGTTTGCAGGAAGGGAAATAGGTTTATTTATTAAATGTGAATACTATTATTTTAATGTTGGGACCGGAGAAAGGCCTAATTATTAATCGTGGGTGCTATTGATTCAACACCGGGACTGGCTGTAATTTTCTAAATGTAGCCATTTTTTTTCAAAATAGGTCCTCCAACGTTCCTTGTTCCAGACAAGCCGCAACTAAAGAAACCAGCAGCCACAGGTGGGGAAAGTGAGAAAAACAGGTAGGAGAGAGCAGCAGAGTGTGTAAAATGTTGTGATTCTAGTAGGGACAATGGCAGGCCAAGACTGAACTCTTTCTGTACACACTGCTTTCTTTATGTACTACACTGTGGTGCTAGATGTCCTGAAAGTCAGGAGTGCTTGGGCATATGTGATGCTCCAGTGAATTCAGGAAATAGTGATTTTTTTATGTGCTAGCTACGCCCCAATGGCGCATTGCCACGCCCCCAATCCTATGACCACATCCCTGAAAAAGTTTGCTGCGCCGTGAGGCGGCGTAAATTATTTTAGCTTCCTCGACTATAAGGGGGCCCCTTGAATTTGTTGTACCGGGGCCCTGAATTCCTCTTGGCAGCCCTGTCTACAACACCTGCTCCTACTGTTCCTGAACCTGGCTCTTCGCAGGCCTCTGTGTCCACTTCTTCTTATTTGCTCTGACTTCGAACCCCTACCAATTTGACAGAGACCCCAAGGTCTACCGTGGTTTCTTGAACCAATGTTCATTTCAATTTGAACTTCAGCCTCAGAATTTTCCCACAGAAAGGACAAGGTCGCCTACAAAATATCTTTACTAACCAGACAAGTCCTGGCTTGGGCCTCCCCTCTGTGGGAGAAGAGCGACCATCTGCTTAGTGACTGTGCTGCCTTCATATCGACCTTTCAAAGAATTTTTGATGAGCCCAGAAGCGTTACTTCTGCAGCTGTCGGTATCCTTAGGCTCCAACAAGTAACTCGTTCCTTGGCACATTGAATTCCGCATTCTCTCATTTGAATTCCGGTGGAATAAGGACACTCTTGTGGCCACCTTCTGGCAGGGACTATCTGACTGGGTAAAGGATGTCTTAGCCTCCCAGGAATTACCATCTACCTTGAAGACCCTGATATCCTTATGCAACCGGGAAGATCTCAGGTTCCGAGAAAGATCTGCTGAAAAAGAACCCTCTCACCGGTCCACTGCCAAATTGACTCCTCATTTCCAGCCCACCTCTCCTCCTGATGAACCAATGCAACTTGGTCGGGTGCGTTTATCCCCCGAAAAGCGAGAGAGAAGGCATAGGAACAATCTATGTATCTATTGCGCTGAATCTGGTCACTTCCTCAGTTCGTGTCCTAAAAAGATTAGGAAAGCCCAAACCTGCTCCTGGGAGGACAGGCTGGGGATATCTAAATCCTCTGCAGGTATTTGTACTATACCTGTTTCTTTGTGGAGCTCTTCTATTACTCTTAACACTTCTGCTCTTTTGGATTCGGGTGCAGCTGGAAATTTTATTTCCTACTCCTTGATATCCCAGTAGACTCTGCCTACGATTCCTTTGAAGGTTCATATCGTCATCACCGCCATTGACGGTTCTCCTCTCGCCAACAGAACTATTCGTCTCCAAACTGAACACATCACACTTCAAATTGGAGCTCTGCACTCTGAACAAATCTCCTTCCTTGTGCTGGTCCAAAGCACCACGCCACTTATCTTGGATGTACCCTGGCTCCAACTTCACTCCCCGCATGTGGACTGGAACTCCTCACAAATTCTGGCTTGGGGGCCCTCTTGTCAGTCACGTTGCCTGCCCCGGATAAAACCTCTCCAAGTGTCTACTGTGTCTTCTGACCATTCATCCTCAGCTCTACCTCCTCAATACTGCACATTTGCTGATGTATTTGATAAAGGAACTTCTACCATCCCCATTGCCCTTGGGATTGCCCGATTGACCTTATTACAGGCAAGACTCCCCCTAGGGGTCATGTTTATCCTCTCTCTGCCTGAGACACAAGAAATGGCCGATTACATCTAGCAGAACCTTCAATGTGGCTTTATTCGATCTTCTGTCTTCCCTGCTGGAGCAGTGTTCTTTTTTGTAACAAAAGAAAGACTGTGCCTGCGGCCCTGCATTCATTACCTCAATTTGAACGCGATTACCATAAATAGTCGCTATCCCATCCCACTGATCATGGAGCTTTTTTTATCATATTAAAGGAGCCAAGATTTTCACCAAATTAGGCCTTCAACCTCATCTGAATTGGAGCTGGCAATGAGTGGAAGACCGCCTTTAACACCTACGATTGTCATTATGAGTACCTCGTTATGCCCTTCAGACTCTGTAATGACCCCGCTGTCTTACAACGAGATCTTCAGAGACCTACTCTACTCCTGTGTAGTAGTATACCTCAATGACATTCTTCTTTTCTCAAATGTTGTAGCCTCCCAGAGCAGAGCCGTAACTTAGAATTCTAGCGCCTGGGGCGAGATAGACATATGCCGCCCCCCTAACCCTCAATTTTAACCAAATGAATCTAAAACATTCCTAAATTGCGCCCTCCTTTCAGCGTTGTGCCCTGGGCGGTCGCCCCTATCGCACAGCCCTAGTTACGGCCCTTTCCCACGGTCTCCATGTCTCCAGGTCCTTTCCAGACTCCATAAGAACCTACAAACTAAAAAACGTTCTTTTGAAGCTCCATCTATGCCTTCCTCAGGCTCAGGTCTACAAATGGACCCTGAGAAGATTCATGCTATCTTGGACTGGCTGCTTCCTTCTGGCCTCAAACCTATTCAGCATATTTTGGACTTTGCAAATTACTATAGACTACTAATTCAGAATTATTCCACCGTCATTGCTCCCATTGCAGCCCTTACTCGAAAGGGAGCTAACACCAAGATTTGGTCCCCAGAAGCGATGAAGGCTTTTAGTTTCCTCAAAGAGACGCTTTTTTCGGCTCCCATTCTCAGACAACCGGATGCTTTCTTGCCTTTTTTCTTAGAGGTTGATGTCTTCACTGTAGGTATGGGAGTGGCACTCTCCAAAAGATCCATCTCCAATAAACTAACTTGCGCTTCCTATTCTTGCAAGTTTTTACCTGCAGGAGGAATCAATAGCATTGGATATTATTATTATTATTATTATTATTATCATTTATTTGTTGGGCGCCACAGGGTTTTCACAGCGCCTTACATAATACGAACAGTAGACCATACAGGGTAAAACATCACAGAACAATAAACACTAAGTACCAATGCTTCGGAAACTCCGGGCAGACATATGGAGTGAGGGCGGAGCAGAGGAGTCGGTATGAAGACAGGAGGGCAGAGGGGCCCTGCTCATGCGAGCTTACATCCTAAGGGAGGGTGGACAAAACAGGCACGAAGGGAGATAAGGAACTATTGGCCATGAAGATGGCTCGCTCGGAATGGCGTTATCTTTTGGAAGGAGCCCGGTTGGAAGGATTCTTACCTTCTCCACGCTCCTGTGTCCTGTTCTGACAGCTGCACGGCACTTCTAGGTTTCCAGCAGGGCAGGTCACATGACTTCTCGGTGCGGATGATCACATGATCCTGCGGTGGGAAGTTTGAATCTCTTCCTGTATAAAAGAGAGGCTCTGAATGCTAAATCTGTATCAGAGCAACAGATTACTTACTTACTGACTCCAGTGAGTTCTGCTTGTCCTTGTGATTCTACAGTCTGCTGATTCTATCCTGTGTACCAGGCCCGGCTTGCTTGCTGTTAACTCTCCTAGGATCTTCCTTCTGTTGTTCAGCCATCTGACCTGTGTACTGAACCCGACTACCCTTCCGACTAATCTCTTGCTCCATATGTGAAGTCGGCCATCTGAATCGTGTACCAAACCAGGTTTGTTTTCTGACCACCCCTTCTGGATCTCCTCTCTGCAGAGTGTCAGCTGTACCGATCATCTCTCCACTACAGCATCTCGTAAGGTACTGCCTCTGTTTATTTGCTTTGTTGCCAATTCTCCTATCCCTCTCATGTCTAAGGACCGAACCATCTATAGTCTCCTAGCAGCTAAACCCATCCCACCTTCTGGTGGTTCTTGGAAATGACTGGGGACTGTTAGACTCCGGGCTTTGCTAGGCCTGTGTTAATTTAGACTGAGTGAACACTCTTGAGCATAACACTGTTATCCAGTCACCATCTTTACGGATCACAAAAATCTCCTGCACCTACAGACAGCCTAGTGTCTTAATCTATGCCAGGCTCGCTGGTAATTATTCTTTTCTCACTTTGACCTCCGTGTAGATTACAAACCTGGCCGTATGAACAAGAAGGCGGATGTTCTCTCCCAGGCGTTTGATTCCACTCAAGACTCTGTTTAGTCTCTTAGGGCCTGATTCATTAGCAATCGGAACTTGTGCTTAAGTTGCGATGAGTATTTTAAGAACAAACAAGAAGAAACTCGCAAATCAGTAAGGAACGGAAAGTTGCAAAACACACCCACTTTCAGTCCTTTACACAACGGAATAGAAGATGAAATGGATCTTAAGCAGTTTAGTCCATCTTAAGATCTGCTTCTTATTTAAGAAAGTGTTACGTAACGGCAAATGTGGGAAGTGCAATGGGTTTGGTTATAAATGTTAAAACACAATCATGTGTATTATGCAGGAAATTGTAATCTAATTAGTCATTTAACACTTACATGTTTATAGAAACTGGGACAAATTACTTTGCAGTGTTTTTAATCAGCTAAATCAACACACCTTCTTATTCACCAACATGAAAAATCGTGAAATGTGTTTGAACTAAGAATGTGGATGCAAACTTATCGCATAATAAATCGCTAACATAAATAAACGCATATTACAATAAACATTTGCGTATTACAAAATGCTTATATTATTGATGTTACAAAATGCATAAAGTACTCTTCCATAATAGAGTACATACAAACTCCAGACAGATAAAGGGCATGCATCAGGAATCGACCTCATGACTCCATTGTTGGAAGGTGGATTGGTTAACCACTAAGGCAACGATCATTTGGAAAGACGATTAAATTCTAGAGACTAGAGTGAGAAGCAGAACAATACAGCATGTGTGCAGCAGATGGAAGAGCTAGATAATGGTACTCTTCCTTATTAGCCAAAAATATATACCAGTTCTAATCTGCACAGGTACCTTAGTGGTTAGCACTTCTGTCTCACAACACTGGCGTCATGAGTTTGAATACCAAACATGGCCTTAGCATCTGTGTGCAGCTTGTGGGCCTTATTCATTAATGAAAAGAACACAACAGGAACTTTATCCAAACCAGCCTATGTTTTTTTTTGGCAAGGGCTAGTATTCAGTTAGTAGTTATCTATTAAGGAAAGTGTTACGTCTCACTGGAGACAACTACCAACTGGTATTGGCACTGGCCTTCCCAGGGAGCGGAGTCTAATGGACCCCCCAGTCTTCTCCAAGAACCGTCGCAAGGCGGGATGGTTTTAGCTGCCGGAGGCCCGCAGGTTGCGGCCCCTGGGTTAGCCCACCGGCGTGGTAGAGAGATAGTAGTAGGGTGAACGGTTCTGGGAACACAGTAAAAGGCCTCAACTAGCTGGATATAAAACAGCTTAACTGTAAGAAGTAGGAAGCCAGACATACCTTGCTGTCTAGAGAGGCACGAGGAGACAAACACAAAAGGAGTCAGAACCTGTAGCCGGTTCAGTAAACAGAAGCAGTGGCGCACGCAGGGGGGGTTTCTGAGTCTCCAGAAACTAAATGGCCACTATAGCGGCACTGTCTTATACAGCAGCCGCGGTGCTGTCAAAGAAGCGTCCGCGGCGGTGCTGTAGTGTATACAGCACGGCCGCGGACGCTTCTTTGACAGCGCCGCGGCTGCTGTATAGGACAGCGCTGCCTAAACAGAGCTGCTGCACATGCGCGGGCACATGCACAGTAGCTCTCGCGCGGGGTGTTTTTTTTTGTGTTTTTTTGGGTCGGGGGGGAAACCCCCCCCACGACAATTCTCCGTGCGCCCCTGAGAAGGTTAGCCAATGCGTGTTGCCAGGGATTCAGCAGATGCAGGGTTAATCAGACGAGCAGGGTCGGTACAGAAAGTCAACCAGTACTCACAGGGAGAAGTGCACAGGGAAAGCACAGGGATCAGGAGCAGCCAGACACTAAGTACACTTGTTGCTCTGACACAGGAGAGTGTCAGAGTGAAGACTAAATAGTGGGGAAGTTTGAATTCCCCACCTCTCAGGTCACATGATCAGACAGACCTAACAAATAATGGAGAAGTTTGAATTCCCCGCCTCTCAGGTCACATGATCAGACAGAACTAACAGAAAGTAATGGTTGGTTTTCATGTAACACACAAACCCTTGATAGCTTGATTTTTCACGCTCTACCACAATGATAAATCTGTCCACATATTTTACATGTATCTCCCCCTAAAATGAAACTTTATAAGGCCAAGAAGTATTTATAAATATTAATGTTTTGGGATCCAAAATGAATCTTCATGCTGCCATTTATTACTACAAATGTCCTTAGACTTTTGGGGGGAGGGGTTGATTTTGAGGGGACAGGCTCCTTTGAGGTTAAAGTAAATATTGTCTGCAAACCTTTTATTTTTTATTCATCTACCGCTTCTATGTTATATACTCAACTTCCCTACAAATCATTGCAGACAACACATCTTAGCTGGTCTTAGCTGCGCAGACTTTGTGGGCCATTAAGTAAAGTCAAAATTAGGGAAACCTTGTAAAATTGTTGACTAAAAGTTTTTGTTTTTGCACCTGAGGAAACTAATGGCTCTTTTTTCAGGTACCACACTGATACATTGAAAGTTGATCTAGGACATGCACTACCCCATTTATAAATATATACTAACTTTTTCAATATACCTGCAATATACCTGCAATCCAGCATGCTTTGTCCAAGTTACTCCTTTTATTGTCTAACTTTTCTTAATGATTCTTTCCCTGTATGTCCTCCCCATGTTTTTTTTACCTCCCTGAACTCCATCATTTGACTTCATCAATCAAAATGTGTGTGTGTGTGTTGTTATACTGTAAGCTCTATTGGGCCAGGGGGGACTGTATTCTCCTTACAGCGCCTCAGAATTGTTGGTGGCATCATAAATCATTAATTGATTAAATAATTTATGATGTAGTGGAAAGGCTCCAATGAAAATTACATTTTAAGGTATGTTCTAAACGTCCATACATTATTAGCTACAATAACCTCGACACATCTCTTGTAATTAAATTCCAAAAGACACAAATTTTTTTGTTGTTTTTTTTTATAACAAGGTTTTAAACATTTAGATTAGAAAAAACAGCAATAGCAAACTTTTGGGAATATATTATTTTTCTTGCAATAATAATTATTATTTTTTTTCAATAATTTCAAATATTTTTTAATCTTTCTTCGATATTTTAAAATATCATGTAAAATTTTGTCTGTGCCTGGTGGGATTCCCACCCCAGCCTGGGTGTCCACTTGAGTTGTTGATAAAAAAGAAAAAAATACATGCTTATCTAATTGTTCAAAAATATATTACTTCAAATGGGGTAAGCTTTGTTTACCCAATTTGACAGGATCAGCAGAGGCATGAAGTGTTATATAACTTTACATTGTCGTAAAACGTTAATGGTATGCTAAACTCAGTACCAGGCAGGGGATTAATACTTTTGGTTGGCAGATGTATTTATATATACACATTGGAAAAGTGAGTAATTTAAATACTTATATTCACCCATTGCCCCCTCAAACACTGCCTGTGTGGCAGGCACCTCCTCATCCGGGGCCACCTCCTTCCACTCCTCCTGTGGGGCCTCTTCATCTACCTCCTGTTGGGCCTCTTCCCCCACCTCCTGTGAGGCCTCCTCCTTGGCTGACTCCTCTGCTTCCTCCCCCACCTCCTGTGGGGCCTCCTCCTCGCAGACTCATATGGCTCCTCCAACTCCTCCTGTGGGGCCTCCTCCACCTCCGTCCCAAACTCCTCCACCTCTTCCAACGCCTGTTGTTGGCGGGCATGATGTCTCTGGTCTGTTGAAATAAATATTAAACATAAGCTTCTGGAAAAAACTTCAACCTGTGTCTGAATAAACAGCATGAAGCCTGATAATAATGTCAAGTGACATTGTGCAGAATGCATTTTAATAGAGATCTAAATAAAATCTTTAATAGAAGGAATCTAATTTAACAGACACACCCCACTTTCAGATGGGCTGTAACTAGGTTTTTTGGGGGGATTATGGATGTGTAAATGTCATTATTACTGTGTAAATGAGTCATAAAGTTTGCCTTTATTTCCGAAACAAGTTTTGTACCATCTAAATATTGTCAGATTATGGCCAACATTTACAGGAGGTATTTGGGTAAGGCCTTTGAATATGTGAAAATCAACTTAGGCCAAACATTGACCCCAAAGATGGCATTCCACTCTTTGGCAAATATAACTCATCTGCCACTGTAATATTATAAATGTTTGTAAGGTAAGGTCACTAAGTTACCTTAGTGGATCGCACTTCTGCCTCACAGCACTGGGGTCAAGAGTTGAAATCCCAAACATGCCTTAATGGTCTGGAGTTTGGCCCTCAATCATTAAGGAAAGTAAATGTTCCCCACAAAAATTATGAGACAGGGGCAAAAGCATGTTGCATTGGAAGGGGAGTTACATTTCAAGTCTGGAGGAATATTGATATGTTGATATGAATATTGAAATGAATATTGATATTCTTCTGCTTCTTCCCCTTCATTTCCTTTCCCTTATCCTCCGTTCCTCCGTTCCTCCTTTTCTCCCTCTCTCCCCCGTGTCTCTCTGTCTGTCTACCCCACCCCTTAGATTGGTCGCTCCTTTGAGCAGGGTCATCTCTCCTCCTGTCTTCACCACTTTTAACTCTGCTCTCCAGCTACCTAGCCCTCCTCCTCGAGGACCCTCTTCCCCCCGTCCCCTCTCGCTCCCTCCTCACCCCTCTGGGGGTCTCCCTGTTACCCATGCCCTCCCTCTTTGGCTCCGTCGTATGCGGACCTTCCCCTCTCCCGCATCTAGCTGTGCATTGAGCTCACTGAGTTACTGTGCTGTCTCACCTCGTATTGTAATTTCGTTTGTCCATGTACGGCGCTACAGACACCTAGTGGCGCCCTATAAATAAAAATTAATAATAATAATAATAATATCTATGTTGAGGTAGGCCATGTCATGTGAAGATTTTCAAAAAGTAAACTAAGTATGTTTTAGCACAAATTTATGCGAATAATAGAGAACTCACGTCTCCTAATCTCCTCCCTAACCTCATTTAAGTGCTGGAGCTGGCGGTGGCGAAGATCGCTCCAGCGACACTGCAACTGAACGACTGTCTGCCGCCAAGGAAACCACAGCCAGATATATCTGGGGACCCTTTGATAGGCCAGCGGCTTCATTTTGTTTGTTATATAGCGCCCGAGGGCATGCTGTCCAATCCCTCGGTCAGGACCCTCAACAACCTGCGTGCAAAGGTTATGGACCTCATTTTGTCTGCACAAAGGTAATCTGCAATACTCTACGCTCTGATTGGTTCTTTGAGCATGTGCGCCAAGATCACGTCACACGCGTATCTTTTCTAAACCTGTACGTATAATGGCTGCCTATCATTCCGGGGATTATGGGGAAGCGATGCGATGAGAAGAGTACTTCATGCTTAACAATTAGGAGGACACATATACACTTGGCCTCGCAATTTAATCTGATTTTAAACACACCTGTGCTCGTCCTTCACTCCTGCTTATTTCAAAATGTTTGGTGGCAGGTACTTTATGCTATTTGTCTTTGTAACTTCTAAAATATTATTTCATTAAGTACAATTGGATTTGATATGTTTCAAGAGATGGAACATTTTTGCTTATGAATATGAACCTAACTTGATAGGCATAAAGCAATGTTACTCTGCTGGTAGCTTTCAAAGAGTGTGGTTTTGCTCTATATGCACATGAAAACCCTCACATTTATAGTAACACTCTGCTAATGTGTTTCCCAAACAAAACCCAGGAGTAGGCAGAGTATAGAATTGTTGGTCAGAGTAATGGAAATGTATATAGGCACTATCTTTGGTGGCCAAAAAGCATGTATGTACAATATTGTCTTACACTCTCAATCATCCTTATGCTTCTCATTTGCCCTCTCATTAGATTTGTATGCAAATTTGATCCATTCCTTTGCTCTGCTCAGGAATCTGACTGGGATATTGGTGAGTTATCTGTGCTTAAACCACAGTAGATTAGTTAGTTATAAGAATGGAAACTGTCCAATTGGCCTTCATTCATCTGGCCCTCAGAAAGGGTTTGAGGACGGGTACTGAAGATTTGGAAGTGTCTATAAGCTAATATAATTTACCAACACCTGTATCTATAACGTTAGAAAACTTTCTTGTGGGGACATTTTAACTGTTGCTGTCTCGGGTAACTCAATCCTTTCCTCTTTTGTGGTGTTGCATTTGCCAATATTTGTAAGGGTTTGCTTTCAAAACATATCGGGGTGATAACAATGTAATAAAGCCGTTACTGAATAGTGGAAGTGCCTGGCAAATTATCAATATGTGGCTTTGGCTAAGCCCATTTTTTACATGTTAGCAAAGTTACAGGTGTATATATAGAAAGCACAAGCATTTATATATTAATGTGCATGTACTTGCAAAGTATGTAGAAGTCTGAGGAATGCATTGTTTAGCTTAAGCATGCAATAAAGTCGATAAATGGGTTGGGGGTTTACAAAAGTGCAAAGTTTGCCATGAGTGTTTGCTTTGACATTTTTCACACATGTTTTCTCTTATAGATAACAATGTCTAATACTGGGCCCAGTTCGCCCCCCGGTCCGGTGGAACGAACCAGGCGTCGCCCTAAATTTACAGAGCAGGAATTAGGGTGCTTGTGGAGGTCGTGGTTGAAAAATTCCATTCAAGCACCAGACGAATTTTCGTCTTTGATAAAAACAGACTATGGGCAGAGATCACCAATCAAGTTAACTACACAGCTCCATGTCGGCGTCTGCCCAACGAAGTCCAGAAACAGTAATATTGAATTGCTTGATCAAAACGACCATTTCATTTGGATGCCTCTAAATATAGTACAAGTCTGACGACTGTGAGCTTGACACATATTGTGCCTGTATAAGTCATTTGCCTGTTTGTTTCCTAGCAAATGGCCATGGTGGGGTCAAGGTACAAGTCACTTTCTGTCTATTATCCACCCTGGAAAAGGCACACACATTTAACAGTGTTGTTGTAGTGTGATTTGTGTGTGTAAATAGTAAGTTGACACTATTATGTACCATGTTTTTGCCTATCATTCCATTTGTAGCCTAATATAGTTTTGCCAATTCTGCAGCTGGACTGACTATAAGCAAAGATTAAAAAAGAAAATTACAGAAGCAAGAAGGCACACTCAGTCAACCAATGGTGGCCCACCAGAACACCTACGATTAACATCCATAGATGAGCGTGCATGTGTCGCCATTACCGAGGTGTCTCTTGTTGAGGTGGGCCGAATTGATACAGGCTGCGACCCAACCCTAACACAGGCACTATCTCCCCTAGGTATACTTGGACTATCTAATATTTCTGTCTGTTAATGTGTATGTTGTGTTTATGAACATGTGGCACCTCTATCTGTATTTGCCTTAATGCAACGTTTCCAGTCATACTCTGTTCGTGCACAACATAAGAGGGAATGAAATGTCAACAATGATTTGAAAATGTGTAAATCTGGTATTCAAATCTAATTCCAAGCATAAATATGGCTCTTTCATTAGGTCCAAACCACATATACTTAATAAACATGGCTGTTATGTTGGAATACCAAGGCATGTTTATGCTAAATTCCCTGTAGTACAAATCTTCAAAATGGATGCATCACAATTGGCAGGAATTGTCATTTGTTCAATGTGCATTTTTTGCACATCCTGATGCTTCATCCGTGTTATCTATTGCCTCAAGAGCTGACGCTTCATCCGTGGTACCTATTGCCTAAAGAGCTGACGCTTCACCCGTGTTATCTATTGTCTCAAGAGCTGACGCTTTCATCCGTGGTATCTATTGCCTCAAGAGCTGACGCTTCATCCGTGGTATCTATTGCCTAAAAGAGCTGACGCTTCATCCGTGTTATCTATTGCCTCAAGAGCTGACGCTTCATCCGTGGTATCTATTGCCTAAAAGAGCTGACGCTTTGTCACGGGCACTAGGAGTCTTTACCCATGTATCACCAGATGATGGACTTACCAGAGCAGTATAGTTGGTATTATGGTACTCTGGTAGCGGGGTGATCACGGAACAGGAGACAGCAGATGGTAAGAGAATGCTCGAGGAAAGTCTATGACTAGCAGCACTGGTAATAGGTAGATAACTGTACACGAGGAACTGGATGGACAAGGAAACGAGAGGGTAGTCACTGGTCTGCGGATAGCAAGTTGTACCACTGCTATAGTGAGGGGAAATGTCCAGAAGTAACGAGGAGGTGATGAGAGTCAGCGGTCTGCGTATAGCAAGTTGTACCACTGTCTGGGTGCAGGAATGGAATCCAGGTGAAGGTATCCGGGGAGTCAGTGGTCTGCGTTAGCAAGTTGTACCACTGCTATGTGAAAGGATACTGGAAACAGGTGACTCAGGAAAAAGGGAACAGTGGTCTGCCTCTAGCAAGTTGTACCACTGAAATATATAAGTGAGGAGGAGCACGGGGAGATAAATGCAATGCAGAGTATACACGGGCACACTGAACTTGATCCCACGATGATAGGCACAAAATAATAATAACTGAGCAGCACTGCACAAATATACAAAGTCACAAGAACTATCCACGCTAAAAGGAAACACAGTCAAATGATGGCAATAGTTTCAGTGGATAGGAAACTCCGGAGGAGAACAACTCAGTCCCGCAAGATATGCAATACACTAACACAGTCAATAAGAAGTATGCATACCGTGGTTCAGGAGAGCAGGCTGTCAGAGAGAAGTGCAGGGATACCTGAACGGCTGGAGGCCGGCAGGAATGCGAAGTTCCAGGAGGGTGGAAGCGGTAACCAAGTAGGTGCAGCGCACGGTAGGTAGACCAGCAAGGAATGAAACAATACTCAGGAAGCAGTAGTATATAGAACTGGACACCTGGAGAACACGGGAGAGTTGAGGCGGTCTAGCTGAGATGAAAGCAGCGGGACGTTGATCCGATGCAGACAGGCGAGATGACACAAGCAGGAACACTGTAGAACACGGAGACAGCGGATCGGCTGGCTGCAGACACGATGAGCACTGGAGAGTTGCGATGAGCAGGATACTGCAGAAACCCGGAGGCAGCGGATAGGAATCAGCTGAGCAGTCACGATGAAACACGAGAGAGTTGAGGTGGTTTGAAACTGTAGAAGCACGGAGGCAGCGGATAGGAATCAGCTGGTGCAGTCACGGTGAAACACAGGAGAGTTGAAGTGGTTTGAAACTGTAGAAGCACGGAGGCAGCGGATAGGAATCAGCTGGTGCAGTCACGATGAAACACAGGAGAGTTGAAGTGGTTTGAAACTGTAGAAGCACGGAGGCAGCGGATAGGAATCAGCTGGTGCAGTCACGGTGAAACACAGGAGAGTTGAAGTGGTTTGAAACTGTAGAAGCACGGAGGCAGCGGATAGGAATCAGCTGGTGCAGTCACGATGAAACACAGGAGAGTTGAAGTGGTCTGGAAACCACAAATGAACAACAGGAATCAGCAGGAGCTGAATACACGAGGAAACACAGGAACACCTTCAGAGGCTCATGGGGAATGAGACTCCAAGATCAGGCAACGAGGTATTGACCTCAGGTGCTTTAAATAGGGAGTGTTGCCTGATCAACCAATTAACTAAAAGAAACATGTACTGAAGGTTTGAAAGGGCTTCACATGCGCAGACCCTCAGGATGGTGGACGGCCACGGTTCCTAAACACACGAGAAGTAGAACTCACAGTCCGGTGAGTGACAGTACCCCCCCTTTTAAAGGTGGGCACAGAACACCTGGAACCGGGCTTGTCTGGATACTTGGAATAAAACTTCTTAAGAAGAGCTGGAGCGTTGAGATCTTCAGCTTTAAACCATGAACACTCCTCAGGACCAAAGCCCTTCCAATGAACGAGGAAACGAAGAACTCCTCGCGAAATTTTTGCATCCAATATATGAGTAATCTCAAAGTCTTCCTCCTGATGAATTTGAACTGGCCGAGGTGCTGAAGGAGGGACCGAGAAACGGTTGATGATGAGAGGTTTGAGCAAGGACACATGGAAGGCATTGGAAATTCGAAGATTCTTAGGAAGTAGAAGTTTGAAACAAACTGGATTTATCACTTGAATGATCCTATACGGACCAATAAAACGAGGAGCGAATTTCATAGATGGAACCTTCAAACGAATATTTTTGGTAGATAACCAAACACGATCTCCGATTTTCAGTGGTGGAATAGCCCGTCTCTTTTTATCTGCAAAAGACTTATATCTGGCAGATGTCTTCTTTAAACAGGTATTGACCTGAGACCAAATATTTTTGAAGGTTTGACAAACAGTCTCTACAGCAGGAACTTGGGTGGGAGGGAGGGCAGGAAATTCCGGAAAAGACGGATGGTGACCGTAAACCACAAAGAATGGAGTTTTAGAAGATGACTCATGGTACATGTTGTTATGAGCTAATTCAGCCCAAGGAAGCAATTCTACCCTGTTGTCTTGATTGGCTGACGAGAACATCCTTATAAACGTCTCAAGATCTTGATTGACCCTCTCAGTTTGTCCGTTTGATTGAGGATGGTAGGAAGATGAGAGTGATAATCGTATGCCCAAGGTCTTACAAAGGGCCCGCCAGAATCTGGAAACGAATTCTACTCCTCTATCTGACACAATCTCAGACGGACATCCATGAATACGAAAGATTTCTTTGATGAAATACTCAGCCAGAGTAGAAGAAGAAGGCAAACCAGTCAAGGGAACGAAATGCGCCATCTTCGAAAATCTGTCCACCACTACCCAAATGGTATTGCAGTTTTTACTAGGAGGAAGATCAGTAACAAAGTCCATACTAATATGGGTCCATGGCTTGGACGGAATGGGTAGTGGTTGAAGCAAACCCGCAGGAGTTCTGCGGGGGGTCTTGAACTGAGAACACAATTCACATGCGGCTACAAACTCTTTGACATCTCTCATCATAGAAGGCCACCAGTAACTTCGAGAGAGGATCTCAAAGGTCTTGCGTTCACCAGAGTGTCCAGAAAAACGAGAAGAGTGAAACCACGAAAGAATTTTCTTCCTAAGAGCAGGAGGCACGCGGGTTTTCCCAAATGGTAGCACCTTAGTGGAAGAAGCAGCCAGAGAAACACATTTGGGGTCTAATATAAAGTGGTTGGGAACCTCTTCAACGTCTGAGGACGTCACAAAGGCTCGAGATAGAGCGTTTGCTTTTTTATTCTTTGCAGCTGGTTTGAAGGTTTTGATTAACTCAAAACGAGAAAAGAAAAGAGACCATCTTGCTTGACGAGGATTCAAACATTGAGCAGACTGTAGATATGACAAATTCTTATGGTCAGTAAAAATTGTCACGGGATGACAAGCTTCCTCCAACAAGTATCTCCATTCCTCCAATGCTACTTTAATAGCCAGCAACTCCTTGTCCCCGATGGTGTAATTCTTCTCCGCAGGCAGAAGACCCCGAGAGTAAAAGGCACAAGGATGGAATTTCTGTTGCTCCGATCTTTGGGAGAGAATGGCTCCTAAACCAACATTAGAGGCATCTACTTCTAGGAAGAAGGGAAGCGTCACATCAGGCTGTCGAAGAATGGGAGCAGAGGAGAAGGACTCTTTAAGAAACTGAAAGGCTTGAAGAGCCTCAGGTGACCATTGCTTGGTATTGGCCCCTTTACAAGTCAGGGCCACAATAGGAGATGCAATCGAAGAGAAATCTTGAATGAAGCATCTATAGTAATTGGCAAAACCTAAAAAATGCTGAATGGCACGAAGAGTAGTTGGCTGAGGCCAATGTAACACAGCATTCACCTTTTCTGGATCCATTTGCAGACCAACTCCGGAAACAATGTATCCCAAAAATGGAATCTGGGGCAACTCGAATGAACATTTTTCTAGTTTGCAGAATAATGAATTTCTCCGGAGTCTGGAAAGAACTTCTGCCACATGTTGGTGATGAGAAGGCAGGTCCTGTGAAAAGATCAATATGTCGTCCAGATAAACGACGACACATACATATAATAAGTCCCGAAAGATCTCATTAATGAAGCCCTGGAAAACAGCGGGGGCATTACATAACCCGAAAGGCATTACTAAGTATTCATAATGCCCATCCCTGGTGCTGAAAGCTGTCTTCCATTCTTTACCGGACCTAATTAAATTGTAGGCACCACGAAGATCCAACTTGGTAAAGATCCGAGCTCCCTTAATCCGATCAAATAGCTCAGTAATCAGTGGAATGGGATACCAATTTTTGATTGTAATGGCGTTAAGACCACGAAAATCTATGCAGGGGCGCAGTGATCCATCCTTCTTTTTTACAAAGAAGAACCCAGCTCCAGCGGGAGAAGTAGAAGGTCGAATAAATCCTCGCTGGAGATTCTCTTGGATGTATTCAGATGTAGCTTGAGTTTCAGGTAACGAAAGTGGATACACACGACCCCTAGGAGGAGTCTTGCCAGGTAGAAGATCAATCGGACAATCCCATGAACGATGAGGAGGAAGACGTTCAGACTGAGTCTTATCAAATACATCGGCAAATGAAGCATATTGAGGAGGGAGTCCCGGTGAAGAAGGTGAAATGGAGGATTGCTGTATTTTAAGAGGGAGAGACAACGATGATGACATTCAGCTCCCCAAGACGTAACTTGAGGAGTGCGCCAGTCAATCTGAGGAGAGTGACATTGAAGCCATGGAAGGCCTAAAACAATCGGACTTGTAGTAACAGGAAGAATTAAAAACGAAATTTCTTCTTGGTGTAGAACACCAATCTGAAGGGTTACTGGAGACGTACTCTGGGTGATGAGACCATTGATAATGCGTGATCCATCAATAGCAGTCACAGTAATAGGTGTCTTCAGGGTAATCACTGGTAGGGACCATTGATTCACGAGGGATTTAGAAATAAAATTTCCCGCCGCTCCAGAATCAATAAGTGCTTGGGACTTAAAGGATTTGGTAGCAAAGGAAACTATAACATCAAAAGCGCAGACTTTTAATTTCGTAGAACATGGAGAGGACTCCAGGGACCCTAACTTCACCTCTCCAGAACTAGTTAGGGCCTGGCATTTCCCGATTTTTTTAGGGCATGAATTGAGCATATGTGTGGAATCAGCACAATAGATACAAAGTCTATTCTTTACTCTTCGGTTCCTCTCCTCAGAGGTTAATTTGAAGCGTCCTATCTCCATGGGTATCACAGGAGATGAAGCTGGACGAAGTTGAGAAGTTGAGCGAAGAGATGCTTTAACTGAAGTTGTTTTTTCAGACTCCCTTTCACGAAATCTCATGTCTACACGATGGCAAAGAGAAATCAAATCTTCTAAAGAAGTAGGTAGTTCTTGAGTAGTCAGTGCATCTTTAATTTTATCGGAGAGCCCCTGCCAGAAGGCGGCAATTAATGCTTCAGTGTTCCACTGAAGTTCAGAGGCTAATATCCTAAATTGAATGACGTACTGGCCTACTGTACGAGAACCCTGACGTAAACGGAGGATGCTGGATGCAGCGGAGATGACACGACCTGGTTCATCGAATACACTTTGGAACGTGGAAATAAATTTGGCACTATCCTGTAATAATGGATCGTTTCTTTCCCACAGAGGGGAAGCCCATGCGAGAGCTTGTCCAGAAAACAATGAAATAAGATAGGCCACTCTGGAACGATGAGTAGAGAAATTTTGAGGTTGGAGCTCAAAATGAACTGAGCATTGATTGAGAAAACCCCTACAAGTTTTGGGGTCTCCATCATACTTTGACGGAGTAGGCAGGTGAAGCGTGGAAGCCGTAGACACCTGGGATGGCACTGGGGAAACGGAGGAAAGCACAGGAGCGTCAACATTAGCTGTGATATTCTGTCCAGATGTTCCTTGGGAGGCTAACGCCTGGTAACATTGTAGTAACAGCTGTTGGCGAGCATCCTGTTGCTCCATACGGGTAACCAGATGCTGCAGCATCTCTTTAGCTGTAGGTTCCGAATCTGGGTCTGTCATGGCCTGATCTTACTGTCACGGGCACTAGGAGTCTTTACCCATGTATCACCAGATGATGGACTTACCAGAGCAGTATAGTTGGTATTATGGTACTCTGGTAGCGGGGTGATCACGGAACAGGAGACAGCAGATGGTAAGAGAATGCTCGAGGAAAGTCTATGACTAGCAGCACTGGTAATAGGTAGATAACTGTACACGAGGAACTGGATGGACAAGGAAACGAGAGGGTAGTCACTGGTCTGCGGATAGCAAGTTGTACCACTGCTATAGTGAGGGGAAATATCCAGAAGTAACGAGGAGGTGATGAGAGTCAGCGGTCTATGTGAAAGGATACTGGAAACAGGTGACTCAGGAAAAAGGGAACAGTGGTCCGCCTCTAGCAAGTTGTACCACTGAAATATATAAGTGAGGAGGAGCACGGGGAGATAAATGCAATGCAGAGTATACACGGGCACACTGAACTTGATCCCACGATGATAGGCACAAAATAATAATAACTGAGCAGCACTGCACAAATATACAAAGTCACAAGAACTATCCACGCTAAAAGGAAACACAGTCAAATGATGGCAATAGTCTCAGTGGATAGGAAACTCCGGAGGAGAACAACTCAGTCCCGCAAGATATGCAATACACTAACACAGTCAATAAGAAGTATGCATACCGTGGTTCAGGAGAGCAGGCTGTCAGAGAGAAGTGCAGGGATACCTGAACGGCTGGAGGCCGGCAGGAATGCGAAGTCCCAGGAGGGTGGAAGCGGTAACCAAGTAGGTGCAGCGCACGGTAGGTAGACCAGCAAGGAATGAAACAATACTCAGGAAGCAGTAGTATATAGAACTGGACACCTGGAGAACACGGGAGAGTTGAGGCGGTCTAGCTGAGATGAAAGCAGCGGGACGTTGATCCGATGCAGACAGGCGAGATGACACAAGCAGGAACACTGTAGAACACAGAGACAGCGGATCGGCTGGCTGCAGACACGATGAGCACTGGAGAGTTGCGATGAGCAGGATACTGCAGAAACCCGGAGGCAGCGGATAGGAATCAGCTGAGCAGTCACGATGAAACACGGGAGAGTTGAGGTGGTTTGAAACTGTAGAAGCACGGAGGCAGCGGATAGGAATCAGCTGGTGCAGTCACGGTGAAACACAGGAGAGTTGAAGTGGTTTGAAACTGTAAAAGCACGGAGGCAGCGGATAGGAATCAGCTGGTGCAGTCACGATGAAACACAGGAGAGTTGAAGTGGTTTGAAACTGTAGAAGCACGGAGGCAGCGGATAGGAATCAGCTGGTGCAGTCACGATGAAACACAGGAGAGTTGAAGTGGTTTGAAACTGTAGAAGCACGGAGGCAGCGGATAGGAATCAACTGGTGCAGTCACGATGAAACACAGGAGAGTTGAAGTGGTCTGGAAACCACAAACGAACAACAGGAATCAGCAGGAGCTGAATACACGAGGAAACACAGGAACACCTTCAGAGGCTCATGGGGAATGAGACTCCAAGATCAGGCAACGAGGTATTGACCTCAGGTGCTTTAAATAGGGAGTGTTGCCTGATCAACCAATTAACTAAAAGGAACATGTACTGAAGGTTTGAAAGGGCTGCACATGCGCAGACCCTCAGGATGGTGGACGGCCACGGTTCTTAAACACACGAGAAGTAGCACTCAGTCCGGTGAGTGACACGCTTCATCCGTGTTATCTATTGTCTCAAGAGCTGACGCTTCATCTGTGTTACCTTATTGCCTCAAGAGCTGACTCTTCATCCGTGGTATCTATTGCCTAAATGAGCTGACGCTTCATCCGTGTTATCTATTGTCTCGAGCTGACGCTTCATCCGTGGTATCTATTATCTGCAGAGCTGTCACTCTACCTGCAGCTTCCACTACTGCTCTGTTGTCTGAAGAGCTTACCCTCTACAGTTGCTCTAAGCCTTCCCTAGGGCTTCCTTTCAGTACTCCTGGTGGGGGCCGCGACCTGTACGAACCCTAGGATTCGCTTCTTCAGCTTGACTCTTCCTGTGGAACCTTGACAGTAAGAACAGGCCATAACATTACCTTAACATGTCGGAGCCTAACGTGGAACCCTCTGCTAAAGACATGCTTCAGCATTTGCTCAATCGAGTAGAGCAACAGGACGCGATGCAGCGACAGCTTCTACAGGTCTTTCAAAGTCTGGCGGCTCGAATCGATTCACTGCAAGCACCACCAGCCTCTCAGGTAGCCAATCCGCCTGCACCCGTTCCTGCTGTTGCTTTTAATTCTACTTTGCGAATTCCGACTCTCTTCAAGTTCGATTGAGATCCCAAAACCTGCCGTGGCTCCCTGAACCAGTGTTCCATACAGTTCGAACTCCAGCCACAGAACTTTCCTACACAGCGTTCCAAAGTGGCATACATAATATCTTTACTATCTGGCCAAGCTTTAGACTGCGCTTCACCACTTTGGGAACTGGATGACCCACTCCTGGCAGATAGTGCCACCTACATTGCTGCATTCCATAGAAGTTTTGACGAACCTGGAAGGGTCACCTCAGCGGCATCCAGCCTCCTCCGTCTCCATCAAAGGTTCCCGTTCAGTGGCCCAATATGTTGTCCAATTCCAGACACTATCATCTGAACTACGCTGGAACAACGAAGCGTTGGTGGCTACCTTCTGGCAGGGTCTGTCTGACAAAATTAAGGATGCTTTGGCCTCACAAGAACTTCCTACTACTCTTGACGCCATGATATCACTGTGCAACCGGGTGGACCTTCACTTCCGTGAACGATCTTCCGAGAAGGACATCTCTCGGCGCACCCCTGCCAGACTTGCACCCCGTTCGCTCATCCGGTAATGGCAGAAGAGCTCATGCAAATTGGGTGTTCCCGCTTAACCCCAGAAGAACGTGACAGGAGATTCAAAAACAAGTTATGCCTGTATTGCGGTGATCCAGGTCACATTCTGTACGCTTGTCCCAAGAGGTCAGGAAATGCCAGACCCTAACCTGCTCCGGAGAGGTCAGATTAGGGCTTTCTAAAACCTCTCCCTCCTTTGAAAATCCCAAAGTCTGCTCCTTCCGTGTTACCCTCCACGGTCCCTTAGGCCTCATTCACACTTCTGCTCTCCTGGACTCCGGAGCGGCTGGGAATTTCATTTCTTTCTCTCTGGTTTCACAGGTTTCTATACCCACGGTACCTCTGGAAGTTCCTGTCTCCATCACTGCCATTGACAGGTCCCGAATAGCCAATGGTACAGTTGAATTCCGGACCAAGCCTATCATCCTCCAAGTTGGGGCCTTACACCATGAAGTAATTTCCTTCCATGTGCTTCCATCTACCACTACTCCCATCATCCTGGGACTGCCATGCTTCCAGCAGCACTCTCCTCCAGTCGATTGGTCCACCTCTCAAATTCTTTCCTGGGGTCCTGCTTGTTCCCAGAAATGTCTGACTCGGGTTCAACCTCTCGGATCCATTTCTGCCTCCTCTGTTCCCAAGTCCACTATCCTGCCCAGGCAATATCATTCCTTTTTGGACGTATTCGATAAGACTCGCTCGGAGCATCTCTCGGGCAGGCATCCCCCAGTGGCCCTATGGAACAGCGGAGGCCAGGGAAATGGACCTCCTGAGCAGGTTGAACCCGAGACTGCTTCTATATCAGAATATGTTAAGGAGAACCTCCAACGAGGTTTTATCAGACCGTCATCATCGCCAGCAGGAGCAGGTTTCTTCTTTGTAAAAAAAAAGGATGGATACCTGAGGCCATGCATCGACTATCGGGGACTGAATGCTATAACTGTCAAAAACCGATACCCCATCCCTCTCATCACTGAGCTTTTTGACTGTATTAAGGGAGCGGAAGTTTTTACCAAATTAGACCTACGGGGTGCCTATAACCTCATTAGGATTAAAGCCGGTGACGAGTGGAAGACGCCTTTAATACACGCGACGGCCATTACGAATATCTTGTAATGCCTTTTGGCCTGTGCAACGCACCTGCTGTTTTCCAAAGTTTCGTTAATGAAATATTTAGAGATCTCCTCTATGTTTGTGTGGTTGTGTATTTAGATGACATCTTAATCTTGTCTCCAAACATTGCCTCTCACCGTCTGCATGTAACTGAAGTCCTTTCCAGATTACGCCACAATCAACTGTTCTGCAATTGGAGAAGTGCTCCTTCGAACTCCATCAAATACCGTTCCTTGGTAACATTGTGTCCGGATCAGGACTGCAAATGGACCCGGATAAGGTTAAAGCAATTCTGGAGTGGCCTCTTCCGCTTGGCTTGAAGTCCATTCAACGATTCCTGGTATTCGCCAATTATTACAGACGCTTCATCTTATGTTACTCCACCATCGTGGCGCCCATTGTGGCTTTAACTAGAAAGAGCTCCAGCTCCAAATCTTGGCCTTCAGCCGCTTTGGAGGCCCTTGACTTCTTGAAGAAAGCCTTTGCCTAAGCAACTATCCTTAGACAACCAGATACCTCCTCCCCATTCTTTCTGGAGATCAATGCTTCTAATGTGGGTATTGGGGCCGTTCTCTCACAAAAATCTCCTCGGGATCAATTCCATCCTTGCGCCTTTTTCTTAAGGAAATTTGTCCCGGCAGAAAATAAACTATGCCATAGGGGATAAATAATTGTTGCCAATCAAAGCAGCCTTTGGCTGAATGGCGGTATCTCCTCGAAGGGCACGACATCCAGTCACAATTTTTACTGACCATAATAATTTACTCTATCTCCAAAACCGCACAATGCTTAAACCTCAGACAGGCTCGCTGGTCACTATTCTTTTCCCGCTTTGAGCTCCGTATTACCTTCAAACCTGGAAACAAGAATAAAAGGGCTGATGCCCTCTCTCGTGCCTTTTCTACTCATGAATCCCCGGAGGAAGATCCTGCTCGCCTGGTCTTGGACCCGAAATGTCTGGTCGCAGCCACCCAACTTAAGTCTCCTAAACCTCCTCCTGGGAAAAGTTTTGTCTCTCCGAATCTTCGCCACAAACTTCTGAAACACTATCATTCCACCATCTTCTCGGGACATACTGCCATCCGCAAAACCACTGAATTTATATTCAGGAACTATTGGTGGCCTAGCCTTCTCTCTGACATTAAAGACTTTGTTTCCTCCTGTAGTATTTGTTCTCAGAACAAGTCCTCACATCAGTCTCCCGCCGGTCTACTACTCCCGTTACCTATACCTCAAGAACCGTGGACCCATATAAGTATGTATTTTATTACTGATCTTCCATCTAGCAAGAATTGTACCGTCATATGGGTAGTAGTGGATCGATTTTCTAAAATGGCTCATTTCTGAGGATTAATCGATTCTCATCTGTATCTCCCTCCACCGCTCTGGGAGCTCATCAAGAAGAGGAGTTTGAACTCAAACAAATCCTAGATTCTAAATATTATAAAAGTGGCCTGAGGTATCTGGTGGATTGGAAGGGCTTCGGTCCTGAAGAGCGCTCTTGGGTTCGTGCCTCCGACATTCACGCTCCCTCTCTGTTGGAAAAATTTCAAAAGCAGTTTCCCATGAAACCCCGCAGTAGACGTGCAGTGCCCGTCTTTAAAGGGGGGGTACTGTCACACGCCGGGTGATCGGGCAGCGCACTCGACACCCGGCAGACTTACCTGTTCCCGGTGCTCCACTCCGTACTGGGCGCCGCCATCTTAAAAATCAGGTCTGCGCAGACCCGCCGGCTTCTTTAAAACCCTTCCTCTTCTCTAATTGGTGCATCCTAATGGCGCTCAGTTTAAAAGGCACTTTCTCCTTACCTAAGGTGCCTGTTCTTTGAGTAATTTCCCTGATGATTAGAAGTGGCTTCCCTGTGTGTCCTGTGGCATCCGTGTTATCTATTGCCTCAAGAGCTGACGCTTCATCCGTGGTATCTATTGCCTAAAGAGCTGACGCTGCATCCGTGTTATCTATTGCCTCAAGAGCTGACGCTTCATCCGTGGTATCTATTGCCTAAAGAGCTGACGCTTCATCCGTGTTATCTATTGCCTCAAGAGCTGACGCTTCATCCGTGGTATCTATTGCCTAAAAGAGCTGACGCTTCATCCGTGTTATCTATTGTCTCAAGAGCTGACGCTTCATCCGTGTTACCTTATTGCCTCAAGAGCTGACGCTTCATCCGTGGTATCTATTATCTGCAGAGCTGTCACTCTACCTGCAGCTTCCACTACTCCTCCGTTGTCTGAAGAGCTTACCCTCTACAGTTGCTCTAAGCCTTCCCTAGGGCTTTCGTTCAGTACTCCTGGTGGGGGCCGCGACCTGCGAGTCAGACGCAGCTAAGACCATACTGCTTTGCGGCGGTTCCTGGTGAACACATTCTCCTCGTTAGACTTTGCACCCTGCCAGAAGAATTGCCAAACTGTACGAACCCTAGGATTCGCTTCTTCAGCTTGACTCTTCCTGTGGAACCGTGACAATTACACAAATGCTTCCATTTAAACCAACAATCTATCCCAAACACAACAGAAATTCCATGAATTGTACAGCACTACAGGAGTCAAACACAGTGTCAGCCATCTTAATACATGTGCTTGCAATGGCCTAATTTACTGCCAATGTAGTCTTTCATAGTAACAGGGCCCAGCTCTTAAACTCAGGCAATTCTGTACACATTTACCAACTGTACCATCAAATAAACTTCCTTATTACTAACGCCAAATGTTCATTCATTCTCAGTTACTTTAAACATATGCGTCCAGATTCAACCATCTTCCATTCAACAATACATTTATGTTTCCAGCTCACACTCACCTTTCATTCTTTCCATTCAAAAACTCCAACTAGTCAGGGCCTGTGGAGGCCATGAGGTAACTCCCTTCCCTGCATGTTCACCTAGGAGCAATGGCCGCATGTCTCATCAGTCTGGGGACAAAGCATGAAGAGACCCTTCTTCCTTGTGTAAATGTGTAAACCTCCTCTTGTGGGCGTAGACTACCTTTCACAGGAACCATGCCACAGTCATTCATATGCTAATTACTGACCAAATGAAGACTGGTTCTACAAGTATTTACAAGCCATGTTCCCAGTGGGGGGGAAGGAAGAGCTTTGTGCAAAGCCTGTGTGCTCATTCAATTGTGGCTGAATCTGTTATATGTTATGTTCATATATGAAATAATAGATTATTTATATACTCTTTATCAACAATGCTGGTCCTATTATTATGGGCATATTTGAAAAACCTAATATAGACTTAAGCTTTCCTCAGAGTGCAAAGCAACAGTGACTGCCAGCAGGGCAGTGGTCCGGCTTCAGTCACCTTGCTTTTGGCAAGCACACAGATTCCAGACCTGGGTTAACTTGAGCCAAAGGAACAGGAACAAGGGTCGTCACAGTCGTTCACCAATATTCCATCCTCCGTCAGCTGGCAGTAAACATTACCTCCTACAGCAGCATGATCTTTCTGATAATAGCCTCCGGCTGTAGGGGTGTGTTGACTGTCTGCTGTGTCTAAGAATATTAAGGCATAGGAATACAATAGACATTCCCTAATCAACATTATTACATCAGACACAGAAAGCCACCCTGTCGTGCTTGTGAAAACACTACTAAACATTATCTACTTTGCTACTGATGTACCTAAATGCACAATATTCCAAAATGTCTTTTTTAGGCTGAAATGTGTAGATAATTAGCAATGTTAATAGCAGGGCTAAATATATACAATCTATATAAATGGTTACAGCATAATGTAGTGTTGCCTATTCACTCCAATGAATTTTAAACATAACACTTCCCTGATTAGAATTTAACAGAGGACAGGTGATCCCCCCTAGCTAGATATCCTGTTGTTTATGTAAACAAAGATAGTTTATGTAATCCAAAAATCTCCTCTACCTCTTAATATAATTGTTGATGTATGTTTCCACAGATCTATAATACACATAGACTTAACCATTTGGCCTAAGTGAACAATAGGAAGCGTCAGACTAACATGAAGACATCAACTACAGTGTAATAGATAATGTTACACCATCTCATATTTGACCAATTTTAAGGCTGATATCCAAACACAGTATGGTGGTGAGCACAGACATGCTATGTGAATGAAAACACACTTACTGAAAACCCAGTCTTAATGTGTGCTAGGGCGGATTCTCTAGGGGGACATGGGGATAACAAGTACATCTTTAATGGTATCATGACAGTTTGGCCCTTGAGTTAACTTATATTAAAATATAATGTAAAATCCATAAGGAATGGTTGGAAGATTTGGAGTAGAGTTAGGGCAGTGGACTTGATTTTGTGGACTTTGTGCTTTGTATTTGTCTGTGGGCACGATTCAAAGCAAAGTGGTGATTGTGACTGGAGTCCAAATTGATCAATGTGGTTTGAACATGTCCTAGTCTAGGAAGTGTGGTGGCCAGCGATTCTAACTTTACCTACATTTACAGAGGTTAGGGCAAAATAGGAGTAAGTTCAGATGCCATGTTGACCTTGCAAAATACATAATCCTAACACGTGGGCCATGGAAAGAGTGCTTACATTCTAACCACACAAATATCCCTAATATTAGCTAGTTCAAAATATAGTGTGCGTTAAGGGAAAGTGCGGTATGTGGCTGATGGTCAAATAAGTAGGATGGCTACAATAGATAGTACAAATACACATGTACCTAAATGGGCCCCAAAGGACTATGGAGTGATTGTTGTGTATGACAAGAGGAAGTACAGTAGTGTAGTAAGCAGCAGATACTTATTTGGGACAGATTGCTGACACTATTACAGGGTAATTTTTATCATCAACAGACAATATTACATATTTTCACCACAATACATAGAAAGTAAGGCAGTGGTCTTTGACATAAAGTTCCTTGGCTGAGGACTAAACAATCAGGGCCAAGTGTAGAAACACATGGGCAGAGTTGTAGTAATTGCTAAATACTTCAATATCTGATAAGACACGAAATGCAGAGTTGTCAAATGCATGTCAGCTTTTGCTGTTGAAGCGAAAATAACAAAAAAAGCTCAACAATATTAGCTCATTAACTTAACTTTACTGCCTGTACTTAGTTTATTCCTTTGTGCACACTAAGGTGGCCACTGTAACATAACAAGCAAAGGGTCTTGTAAGGCTCAACACAGTACTCTTCGGAATACTGGCTTGTGCATTTCAGCTATATATTGGTTTTGGAATGTGCTTTGTGGTGGTTTTAGAGAGAATATTCCGAAAAAAACATCAGCTAGTAAACCTGTGGATTGGAGAACGTTACCTAGGCAGACACATAAATCAGTATCTGATTCACAAAGCTTATTAACAGGCAAAATGTATGCTGTATCCACACTTTAAAATAAGATTACATGTTTTTTTTCAGAATGCTATAGATACTTACATTCTTCAACTGGCTACTACACCATGGCCACCTCCAGTGTTGTAGGATCCTGGGTTCCACCACAATAATGATACAATGCCTTTGATCTTATTAATAACTAATCTCATTAATTAATGGAATATAATCCAATTTGCGTCTTTTTCGCTATTTTAGTCAGAGTGAATAATACGTACCCGTAACATCTCAGATGTACTTTAGAGGCATTATTTCACACAACCTTTTGAGCTTTCGCCTTGTACCATGCCAACCATAAACAAGGTATCCCAATTGTTATGCTTACGCATCCCAACTATAAATCCGTAAGAGTGATTTATGCGTTCCCTGTGTTTTACAAGGCTATATATATACCGCTTAAGTATTTCACATCTATTGACCTCCACATCAGATAGCCCACCATTATGTGTTAATTGCTAAATAAATACCAATCTATCATTTATCACACTATACTTCATTATCTAAATAAACATCCATTCATTCTAATCATGCCAGTTATATAAACATACAAAACAGGCATAAAGATACAAGTCTTTTACTTTACAAAGATAATCAAACATTCAATACATAAATGCATACATACAATACAGATAATACATTATAGATTCAACATAGACATGATGTTAAAACTTCAGAAGTAAGTATATAATATCCTATTCTGTTTATATATATATATATATATATATATATATATATATATATATATATATATATATATATGTACTAGTGTATAAGTTGTAAGACAGAAATGTATGAGTGTATGGTCAGTATTGCTCTTTTGTGTAGTGTGTGTTTAGATGTAACAGGAGAAAGAATGTGTTTTAAGCAAGCTCATGTTTGTGTGCGTTTAAATAGGAAGAGTATGTGTTTTAAATGAGAAAGACAGAAAGAAAGATTGCAAGCACATGTCTGTGTGTTTAAATGTGTAAAGAGAAATGTGTTTAAGCAAGCACATGTTTATGTGTGTTTAAATGTGTAAAGAGAAATGTGTTTAAGCAAGCACATGTTTATGTGTGTTTAAGCAGGATTTGTACAAAGAGGATGTGTTTAAAGATAAATGTCTGTTTGCAAGCATGTGTAAGATAGAAACATGTGTTCAGGCCAAGGGATAATACAGACCAAGCATAGAGAGAGAGGTAGATGGGGGAAGGTAGCTAGAGTCCATTGTCATGTAGATAGTAAGCATTCCTGACATGGAGGAAGGAGCTAGCCTTTGTAGAAATATTCAGAAAGTTAATAGAAAGAGATAGAGTGGAGTGTGTATGTCCTGTAGGCTAGAGGTGGAAGAGATGTCCCAACTTCCAGGTGTATATGTGGTGTGGTCAAAAGAGAACTGTATTGCCTGCTTCAGTGGCTTATAAACCTTTTCCCAGAATGCATTGCTTCAAGTGGGGGTTGTTAGCTTTATTACACCTCCCACAACTGGACACTGCCTGCAATGATGACTCACTGCTCTGTGTTTCTTAGCTGTGACTTCCTGTCCTGTGAGCATGTGGGGGTGTCTCTGGTGAAGACCCCCGCCAGCGATGTGTCCCTGGAGGGACAGAAGATGCTGGAGCCGGTGCCCGTGAAGAGGGCAAAGATGTCCGGCTGCGCTGTGCCCCTGGAGGGGCTGAAGAGGTCCCCGATGGTGCCCAGCAGGAAGAAAGAAGAGAAGAAGTACTCACCCGTCCAGCGATCCAGCGGTGAGTATCGTGGCTTCTTTCTTGCAGGTCCTGTGCGCGGGGGAAGGATGAGCCAATCAGGGCTCATCTTTCCCCGCTGGCCAATCAGCGGCCGGATGCGCAAGCCAATCGCGGCTCGCGCCCGGCCATTCAAAAGATTGGCGCCGACGCGAGCCAATCAGCGCTCGCGCCGGCTAATGACGTCACGCCGGCGACTATATAAGTCGCCGGGTGGCGCCATTTTGCCAGAAGTCCGTCGGCGGAGAAGAAGGAGGACGTCTCTGCAAGACGTCCAGCAACAGGACCAGTGGCAGCGGCGGCAGGGGGCCCTTGTAAGGGCCGTGAGCTACCCTGCCGCCCGAAGACTCCAATCAAGCGGAGATCGTCGGCGGGGAGCCCTTGTAAGGGCTGAGAGCGCCCCCGCCAAGCAGCCCTCAACAGCGCCGAAGAGGAGAAGAGGCGCCGCCGGCTGGAGGGTCTGGAAGACCCGGAGAAGGAAGCAGAAGACGGCGTGGCAAGCTGAGATTCCTGCGCAGAGCAGGTAAGTGACTCAGCTTTAATTCGGGCACTAGGCCCATGGGCACAGTCGGGCACAAGGCCCGTTGGCACTGAAGTAGGGGCACAAGGCCCAGGGACCTGGGCACTAGGCCCCAACGAAGTTAGTGGGCCAGTAGGCCATTAGTAAATATGATAAAGGGGACAAGCCCCTATTAGTTAGACAGGGGCGTGAGAGCCCAGGTACAAGGGCACAAGGCCCTTAGGTAGTTAGTGGCCTAGAGGCCATAGGAAGGCCGCAGGGCCTGGTTAGGGGCTGGTAGCCCGTAGGCTATTAAGGGCACAAGGCCCTCAGTCAGTTAGGGAGGCCACAGGCCTCAGGCAGGGGCTAGGACCCCTAGGTAGCAGGGCACAAGGCCCTAGTGAGTGGGCTCAGAGCCCTGAGGTAGAGAGGAGGCTGAGGCCCATTAATCTGAGCACAAGGCTCTGTGTGTAGCTGGGCAGAGACCCATGGTGTGTAGGGCATAAGGCCCTGGTGGTGTGTGGTAGAGGCGTGGGAGCCTCGTGAGTGTAGGCGCGGTCCTGTGTGAGGTGAGCACACGTGGTTAGGAGGTACAGTAGAGCGTAGGCTCCTGTGGTGCTGTAGCAACCTGCTGGTTGGCTAACAGCGGTGTGCTCGGGTAAGTAGCGTGCAAAGTACTGTATACTGTATTTATTCTGTCTGTGCGGCGAGTATAGTTTACATTACGGTATTTTGGGTGTGCTAGATAACTGTGTCCAGGGGCAAGACGTCAGGCCCCCATTAAAGGTAGGCTCTTGTTCCTGTGGTTTTCCTGTGCTAACCCGTGTTGTGGGGACAAGCGTAGTTACCAGCATACACATAGTCAGGGGAGAACACACGTAGTTTCCCTGTCCCTTAGGTCCCCGGGGTCACACTGGTACCCAGAGGGGGTGGCTGAGTGAGTCGGTGGCGGTGCAGCACGCCTTGAGGCAGTTCCAGGGGCGGCCGTGGTTCTGATCAAGGGTCCTCAAGGCCGGTTCCGTGCAGGTGGACCTGTGGTTCCGGACGTAGGGACACGTGTGAGATACCCGAGTACAGGCAGTCGGGCGGTTCAGTTCGATCGGCTGTTCCGTGCGGCAGTCGGCCCGCGGGTTAGTGTGCTGTTCTACGGAGCCTCAGCCGGGCTTAAAGAACCGGTCCTTAGGGTCCGTGGGTGACCCCATAGCAAGAAGGCAGCTTCTTGGTACGACCTGGGTGAGGGGGTTAGGAACCGCCCTCCGGTTTAGGCTGTGAACACCGGCTGGTGTTCCCCGTAGCGTGTAAGTGAGCAGTTCTGTTAGTGCACCACACCTAGTTAGTCCTAGTGTTTTGACTTAGTTGCGTTGCCGACCATTAGAACGTTGTTAGGGTCGGGTCGCTGTTGTAGTTAGTCCAGTTTTGGTGGGTGCCATCTTAGTCTCACGGAGAGTGCAGAGGGAGGCTGTGTGTCCTTGTCATCCGCAGGTATCGGGGAGGTGCAGGAGAACCGGATCGGAAGTGGGAGTGTCCCGGTGAGTATTAAGCTCGATTTCCCCTTTCGGTTAGGCCCTCACCGGCAGGTGTGTGAGGTACTTGAGGCGGGATTAGTCCTCGGACTGGTCTTGGCCTTCAGTGCCTGTAGGCCCCCAGCGTCTTGGCAAGAACAAAGTGAGGAGGCGGCAAGTGAGCTTGGACTGACCGTGTCCTTGTTCTTTGCCGTAGTCTCGGACAGCCCTTACCTGGTAGGCACGGCCGTAATCCCTGTCTCTATCTTAGAGGGACGTGTGTGAGGTGACTGTGGCTGCGGATCTGCTGGGGTTGGATCGCAGCTGGGAAATCGGAAGCGGACTGGAGGTGACCATCGTTTTCAAGGTGAGTTCTTTTGTGTTGCGTCTGTCCCTGTCTTTCCCCGCAGGGGGCGTTACATTTTGGCGTAGTCGGCAGGATCAACGATGGCTCATCGGGGGATCATTCCGCTGTACGAGGGATACAGCTGTGTCATCTCTCGTGACGAAGTATCAGCGTTCACGAAGCAAATCCTGGAACGTTGTGAGACAAGGAAGAAGAAGAACAGAGGTACTAAACGGCAACCGGGGAAGAAATGCTGTGCTGGAAGTGTGGGTTGCCTGGACACTTTGCATACCACTGCCCAGTTGCCGAGGAGCTCTTTGGTGAATGGGAGGACGAAGAAGTCTCCGATGAATGGGAAGACGTAGAAGTCTTCGAGTGGAAGGACGAGGAAGCCTTCCATCAATGGTCTCAAGAGAAGTCGGAGTCTGGAGGGAAGGATCGGCAGAGCCTGCTGACTGTTGGATCGCAGGAGATCGTCTCGTCCAAGCAAGATTCGCGACAGGAATACCCGCGTCAGCCGGATGCTGGAGCCGGGGTATTGGAGACGTCAGATACGTCGGATATGTCAGACGACTTGTCCGTGGCTGTGGAAGAGTTGGTCCCTGAGGACGAAGGGAGAACTGAGCAGACCTTCCACGGGGCAACGTTGTGTCCGGAGACATGTGAAGATGTCTGCCCGGTGGTACCTGAGAGGATGGAAGCCATCAGTACCCCGGAAGAGAGAGCTGCTGAAGAAGTACTGCCTGAAGAAGACTGTACTTTAGAGAGCGCAGCTGGAGAGTGGTGGATGTGGTCACCTTCTGAAGAAGCTTCCCGCACAACCGAGGAGGTATCGGACAGATGGGAGGTTCCGGCAGGCGCCGAGGAAGAGACTCCCTGGATACCGACTTCGGGCGAGGAAGTTGCCAGGATGGTGTGGATCCTGCGCGAGAGGGCTTTACCGCGAAGGACCCGGTGGACGCAAGTCAGGGATGCCGGTAAGCGACCCTTGGAGGTGGACGTAGCGGAGAGGACGTCGATTGTGGGGACCACAATGGAAAAAGGCGGCGGAAATGTGGGGGTGTCTCTGGTGAAGACCCCCGCCAGCGATGTGTCCCTGGAGGGACAGAAGATGCTGGAGCCGGTGCCCGTGAAGAGGGCGAAGATGTCCGGCTGTGCTGTGCCCCTGGAGGGGCTGAAGAGGTCCCCGATGGTGCCCAGCAGGAAGAAAGAAGAGAAGAAGTACTCACCCGTCCAGCGATCCAGCGGTGAGTATCGTGGCTTCTTTCTTGCAGGTCCTGTGCGCGGGGGAAGGATGAGCCAATCAGGGCTCATCTTTCCCCGCTGGCCAATCAGCGGCCGGATGCGCGAGCCAATCGCGGCTCGCGCCCGGCCATTCAAAAGATTGGCGCCGACGCGAGCCAATCAGCGCTCGCGCCGGCTAATGACGTCACGCCGGCGACTATATAAGTCGCCGGGTGGCGCCATTTTGCCAGAAGTCCGTCGGCGGAGAAGAAGGAGGACGTCTCTGCAAGACGTCCAGCAACAGGACCAGTGGCAGCGGCGGCAGGGGGCCCTTGTAAGGGCCGTGAGCTACCCTGCCGCCCGAAGACTCCAATCAAGCGGAGATCGTCGGCGGGGAGCCCTTGTAAGGGCTGAGAGCGCCCCCGCCAAGCAGCCCTCAACAGCGCCGAAGAGGAGAAGAGGCGCCGCCGGCTGGAGGGTCTGGAAGACCCGGAGAAGGAAGCAGAAGACGGCGTGGCAAGCTGAGATTCCTGCGCAGAGCAGGTAAGTGACTCAGCTTTAATTCGGGCACTAGGCCCGTGGGCACAGTCGGGCACAAGGCCCGTTGGCACTGAAGTAGGGGCACAAGGCCCAGGGACCTGGGCACTAGGCCCCAACGAAGTTAGTGGGCCAGTAGGCCATTAGTAAATATGATAAAGGGGACAAGCCCCTATTAGTTAGACAGGGGCGTGAGAGCCCAGGTACAAGGGCACAAGGCCCTTAGGTAGTTAGTGGCCTAGAGGCCATAGGAAGGCCGCAGGGCCTGGTTAGGGGCTGGTAGCCCGTAGGCTATTAAGGGCACAAGGCCCTCAGTCAGTTAGGGATGCCACAGGCCTCAGGCAGGGGCTAGGACCCCTAGGTAGCAGGGCACAAGGCCCTAGTGAGTGGGCTCAGAGCCCTGAGGTAGAGAGGGGGCTGAGGCCCATTAATCAGAGCACAAGGCTCTGTGTGTAGCTGGGCAGAGACCCATGGTGTGTAGGGCATAAGGCCCTGGTGGTGTGTGGTAGAGGCGTGGGAGCCTCGTGAGTGTAGGCGCGGTCCTGTGTGAGGTGAGCACACGTGGTTAGGAGGTACAGTAGAGCGTAGGCTCCTGTGGTGCTGTAGCAACCTGCTGGTTGGCTAACAGCGGTGTGCTCGGGTAAGTAGCGTGCAAAGTACTGTATACTGTATTTATTCTGTCTGTGCGGCGAGTATAGTTTACATTACGGTATTTTGGGTGTGCTAGATAACTGTGTCCAGGGGCAAGACGTCAGGCCCCCATTAAAGGTAGGCTCTTGTTCCTGTGGTTTTCCTGTGCTAACCCGTGTTGTGGGGACAAGCGTAGTTACCAGCATACACATAGTCAGGGGAGAACACACGTAGTTTCCCTGTCCCTTAGGTCCCCGGGGTCACACTGGTACCCAGAGGGGGTGGCTGAGTGAGTCGGTGGCGGTGCAGCACGCCTTGAGGCAGTTCCAGGGGCGGCCGTGGTTCTGATCAAGGGTCCTCAAGGCCGGTTCCGTGCAGGTGGACCTGTGGTTCCGGACGTAGGGACACGTGTGAGATACCCGAGTACAGGCAGTCGGGCGGTTCAGTTCGATCGGCTGTTCCGTGCGGCAGTCGGCCCGCGGGTTAGTGTGCTGTTCTACGGAGCCTCAGCCGGGCTTAAAGAACCGGTCCTTAGGGTCCGTGGGTGACCCCATAGCAAGAAGGCAGCTTCTTGGTACGACCTGGGTGAGGGGGTTAGGAACCGCCCTCCGGTTTAGGCTGTGAACACCGGCTGGTGTTCCCCGTAGCGTGTAAGTGAGCAGTTCTGTTAGTGCACCACACCTAGTTAGTCCTAGTGTTTTGACTTAGTTGCGTTGCCGACCATTAGAACGTTGTTAGGGTCGGGTCGCTGTTGTAGTTAGTCCAGTTTTGGTGGGTGCCATCTTAGTCTCACGGAGAGTGCAGAGGGAGGCTGTGTGTCCTTGTCATCCGCAGGTATCGGGGAGGTGCAGGAGAACCGGATCGGAAGTGGGAGTGTCCCGGTGAGTATTAAGCTCGATTTCCCCTTTCGGTTAGGCCCTCACCGGCAGGTGTGTGAGGTACTTGAGGCGGGATTAGTCCTCGGACTGGTCTTGGCCTTCAGTGCCTGTAGTCCCCCGCGTCTTGGCAAGAACAAAGTGAGGAGGCGGCAAGTGAGCTTGGACTGACCGTGTCCTTGTTCTTTGCCGTAGTCTCGGACAGCCCTTACCTGGTAGGCACGGCCGTAATCCCTGTCTCTATCTTAGAGGGACGTGTGTGAGGTGACTGTGGCTGCGGATCTGCTGGGGTTGGATCGCAGCTGGGAAATCGGAAGCGGACTGGAGGTGACCATCGTTTTCAAGGTGAGTTCTTTTGTGTTGCGTCTGTCCCTGTCTTTCCCCGCAGGGGGCGTTACAAGCACATGTTTTCTTTTGTTTGCAATGCTCTCTGTCAAATGCCACATGTGAGACAATGTCTTTGTTTGAAATGCTCTGGCTTTCAGCCAGTTCATATCTTAATCTGCACATTAGTTCGGCACATGTAAACAGCAGTGGAATGCTAGTGGCCATTATGCGTGGCTTAAGCTCCACCCACCGCAACTGCATCATCAGTCGTGATATAGGAGCTCCTTCACATCCAGCAACTCTAAATGCAAGTTGTGCGGACCCTCGCCCTGCCAGCAGCTACATCGTCCGCCATGTGTGTGAAACAGCCTGTGGTTACAAACGTAAAACATTACTTCTTGTACGAATGTGGCATGTTCTTCAGTATAATGGCAACAATTTATAATATATACTTTACATTCCTTGGTGAACACTGTTATCCTAGAGTGTAACTAACAATGGAAGACAAAAATATTAGTAAGGTAATTGGCATTGCCTTACCAAACCATTCTGCCATGTAATCAACGATATTCTTCAAACAGCATATGGGTCATGTTAGGACACTTGCAAGCTAAGTCTGCATTTATACACTTTAGGACGTAGATGTTTGCACAATAGCCATTAGTTTTTTTAAAAAACAATTTATGCTGGGTGGGCCAAATGCTTGACCCAAAAATTTTCACTTAGTTAAAAAAAAGTTCGCAAAGCATTTTCAAGAATGCTTACAGGTTGCCATAGATTTAACAAGCATGTCAAATGGATTCAATTTCATTAAAACAACAAAACATGTATGTTTGGCCAGCCATTTGTTTGTTTCTAATGTATGTTTGCATATCATTTTGGTTTGCTACTTTTTACATCAGATAGCATCGGTGTAATTTACATTTAACCTTTAAACGAAACAGTAATGATATATTAGATTTACCTCAAAAATAAGTGCCAATGACATACTGCCTGAAGTTGGCCCCCTCATCTGATTCACGGGTTCTGGTTTCATGCTCCCCCACCTCATTCATCCTAGCAAACTCGTCCTCCACCCCTGGATCCCCACTCCGGATGGCAATATTGTGAAACGCCACACACAGAGCTATGATGTCACATACTTTACTCGGCCCATACATCAGTGCACCACCAGGCCGGTCAAGGCATCTGAAACAGGCCGTTAAAAGGCCAAATGCCTGCTCAATGACCAATCTGGTGGCTGCATGAGCCGAGTTATATGCAACCTCACGCTCTGTGTGTGGGCTCAACATCAGAATGAGGAGCCAAGTGCGTAAGGGATAAGCGTTGTCTCCTATGTAGGGTGAGAAGAAAGACATAAGAAACACATTAATACACTGCAACAGTAACAAATAACCATCCTCAAAATGCTACCAGTCAAAAATTTATATAGTACATTATAGGAGAGGCAAATTAACAGCTAAGTGAGGTATATTACCTGAAATAAACTATACAATACATTGTTAAGCTAACACTTTGAGGAAAAAAACAAACCATAGGAGGGTGAAGGCTTTGAACAATGTGTCTATGTTATTTTGGAAGCATGGCCAATATATATCTTACATGTAGTGACTATTTTGAAACTAACCATTTCTTGAAAAATTTTCACTACCCAAAAATTTACTAACATTTACTAAAGACACAAATGGTAATCCAACTTGACTTATATGGCCTTGTAGAGTTTACTAACTTTATAATTATGTAGCAAAACAGCCTTGATCTAAACATCAGGTAACCTTATATGTATCTGTGTTGTAAATCTGGCTACATTATCAAGAGCATTTTGAAACGTGGTGAAAGAGAAAAAAAACCAAACAGTTTTTTAACTACTCTAAAGAAAGGCCACATGCACTATATGTAACAATGTGGAAACATAACATGTGAGGACAAAGATCACATTCAAAGTACAGTAATTTATAACTTGATTTGTGAAAAAAGGTTAACAATAAATTGAGTTAATACATTATTCTAATTACCAAGAAGCCACGCGTCTCCATGTGGCCTTGCACCCCCTTGCCTTGCTTGCAATCTGTGCCACGTCCCTGATTGCCGAAACGCAAAGGAGTCATGGGTACTGCCATCCCATTTGGCAACCAGGTCTCGTATCTGGAGAGATGGGTCACATATAGCCTGGACATTTATCGAATCAAAATGCTTCCTGTTCAAATACAGAGAAACATCCCCACTCGACGGGACCAAGGCCACATGCGTCCCATCTACTGCCCCTATGATGTGTGGAAAGCCGGCTATGGTGGCAAACTGCCGCTTAATTCGCACAAGGGATTCCTCATCGAGTGGCAAATGGATAAACTGAGAGTGCCGCGACAGGAATGCCTGGAGCACAACCTTCAGCACACGACTGAAGGTGGCCTGGGACATACCTGCCGCGACCCCCACTGTGGTCTGGAAGGATCCAGAGGCACAGAAGTGCAGTATCGCCAACAGTTTTTTCAAAGGCGGCACTGCTGTCGGGATGTGGCACATTGGCTCAAGGTCACTCTGCACAATGCGCAGAGTGTCCAAGATAACATGAGGAGTAAGACGATAGCGACGGACAACCTCAGCATCCGACATCCCAAAGAGGCTGATACGTGGCCTGAAGACACGCTCCCTAGCACCGCGATGTTGGACCAGTTTCTGGTTTGAACGGTGTGGAAAATCAACCTCCTCGAGAAACAGTTCCTCATCCAATTCCAGAATATGCTGTATGTGTGAAAAAAGGACTATTTAAGAACAAAAAATAAAAATAAGCTGATGCATTTAAAACTTTGAATTTGCAATGTAAATTCCAAACATGCAAATCATACTTACAATAAAATCCTGCATTATATTGTGCCTTCAGTTTTTTAAGGACAGTCAGGAATAAGAGAAAAAAACAGAAAGCTTTAGTAAATACTCAGACCCTTGGCAAAGTGACAAGACACAACAGGAGAAACATCATCACCATAATGATAGAGAAGGAGAGACACAAAAGACATATGGATAACTAGGACTGGATACTTACCACAGGGAAACAAAATGGGGCCTGGAATCCAAAACGTAACAAATTCCACTCTGGGCAATAGTAAATCAACAATTTCTGACAAACTGGTTGGGGGGGCCAGGTAAGAAATAGAGACAAGAAAAGGGGAAAAAAAAAAATACTCAGACTCTGTGCAAAGTGAAAAGACACACTGCAAGAGGCTTGTCAATCCCAAAAAGTTTACAACACATTACTCCCACCACCCCAAAAAAAACATAAATTTTCCATTTTAAAACACATTAAATTGAAAACTAGAAATGCGTATTGTTATATTGGCTCGTAAAAATGCTTTCAAAATCAATTGGTGGCAGTTTGTAAAAGATAGCTAAAAAATACCTCTACACAGCACATTCAGATTATGACTCTTCAAAATGAAAGGTCTACACTCCCAACAAAAAACAAGTGCAGCAAACAGTGTTTTAAACTGATTTTTAATTAAAGAAGTGTCTGCAGGTGTATGTGCTGCCGTGGATCAGATGACGACCGATGCAGGTGCGTTAAGACAACGCTGATTCCTTGCATGTGTGAAGAGTACACGAGGCATAGTTTGGATACCGATAACTATGAATGAGGTTGTAACAAGTGTCTGTGTTCATTTATTTTGTTCAATTTTACAATAAATAGGTGTTCCTTATGTGATATGTATCACTTCTCTGACTTGCAGACATGCTGTATTTTTGTGTTTGTCAGTTTAGTCTATATAATGTATGTAATTTTCAATCTGCATATTGCCTTAATTGTTAGGCATTCCACCTGCCAACAGTAGGGTCATGAATTCAAGTCCTGAGTCACGTCTGTATCTGTGTGGACTTTGTATATCCCCATGTTTCTATGGGTTTACTCCAATGTGTCACTAATAGACGAATACACTAGTATATGTTTTGGTGTTGGCTTTGTTTACAGAATATTGCATCGTGTATGTATATTTAGGATTGCAAATTATTATCCGTTGAATTTGAATCCACATTTATTTCCAATACAAGAGTACGGATGAAACATTCTTCATGTCAGAGAACAAGAGAATGTGTGTGTAATTCTTTATTGTTTATCCTTAAACCTTCATGATGCCAATAGTGCCTGTGTTGTGTTGTATGTTTTTTAGGAGCACTATTAGCTAGAACCTATATGACTTTCAGACATGGTGCTTGTCATACAAGTCTATAAAATGTATGTAATGCTCAATCTGCACGTTGCCTTAGTGGTTAGACAATCCACTTTTCAACAGTGGGGCCATGAATTTGATTCCTGACCCATTTTGTGGAATATGCCTAAATTGCATGTTGAAATTTGTGTGGAGCTACAATAGAGACAAGCAGCTGTTCAAAATGAAGTGGCAATGTAGTGAGTGTGTGATGACACAGGGATCTTGTGGCAATTTAATGTGTGTGATGGCACAGGGGGCTTGTGGCAATGTAGTATGTGTGTGTGATGGCACAGGGGGTTTGTGGCAATGTAGTGTGTGTGTGTGTGTGTGTGTGTGTGTGTGTGTGTGTGTGTGTGAGGTAGGTGGTGGCTACTTCATGGGTGCTATCTTGTTTGTAGGATGATGGTGGCAATTAATTTTATAGTGGGGACTATTAATTTAAAATGGGGTGGTTTTGAATTTGGAGAGCATGAGGTCTATTTTGTAAATGTGAATATGAATTATTTAATGACAGTGATGGTTGCAGGAAACAGGTATATTTATTATACGTAAATGCTATTAATTTATTGCTGGGCAGGGAAATAGGTTAATTTATTAATTGGGAATACTATTATTTTAATGTTGGGGCTGGAGAAAGTATTAATTGTGGCTCCTATTGATATAACACTGGGACTGGATGGAATTTTCTAAATGTATCCATTTGGGGTTTTTCAAACAGGGCCCCCAACATTCCAGGATCCAGACAAGTCGCAAGTAAAGAAACCAGAAGCCACAGGTGGTGAAAGTGACAAAAACAGGTAGGAGAGAGCAGTATAGTCTGTCAAATGTTCTGATTCTAGTGGAACAATCCAGATTTTTGGTGACTGTTCTGCCCAATCTAAGGGGCAGGTCAAGACTGTACTCTTTATATACACACTGCATTCTTTATATACTACACTATGGTGCTAACTGTACTTTGTGGGCTTACCACACCCCCTCTAGTGGTTTGGTTATGCCTCTATAGTGGCTGGCCACACCCCTCTGATGGGCACATACCATTGTATTCCCGCTGTGGGTCCTTCATGCCCCAGTCCGACACTGTGCGAGAGTGTAGTGGGCGGGTGAGGAATTAGTTCTACCGTACTAGAGGTTCACAGGTGGTCACCCAGTCTATTACTGGTCTGGCTTGCTCCGCTTAGCTTCCAAGATCGAGTTTGGCTATTCCCTAGAGTAAAATGGCCGTAGAAAATTTCATCTCCACCAATCGCACTTACCTTCTGTTATGCACCGGGTCTTTGGGATTGCTAAATCAAAACCCGGCTCACTTACCCGACAGCCAGTGTGCTCGGCTGGGTGCCATTTTAGTTGTGGGTCTGCACATGTGCAGACCCCATTCCTCTTTAAAACTTTGCCTGACTTCCTATGATTTCAGACACCTTACCTCTTCAGTGCCTGTTCTTTAGGTCTACTATCTGCTCTGAGTAGGTTGTGCATTCTCATTTCCACCATTCCAGTGGTAATACTCTGCAAACCGCAGATCATTGCTCTCATCTCCACCATTCCAATGGTAATACTCTGCAACCCACAGATCATCACTTTCATCTCCATCATTCAAGTGGTAATTCTCTGCACCTGCTAAAGATCGCTATCATCTCCACCGTTCCAGTGATAAAGCTCTGCAACCTGAAAACTATTCGAGTGCTTACCCTCTATCCATTCGCAAACCCTGTTGCCTGTTCCCTGCTGATCTCACCAAGTACTCCCTAGAGGGCTGCGACCTGCATAGTGGAAGCCGCTAAACCCATACCTTCTTAGGAGAGTTCCTGAAGACCAGCTGCTACGTTAGGCTCTGTGCCTCTGGTAAGAGTAGCATCAAACTTGGCAGATCAAGGTCCGAGAATCGTAGGCTCCGTGACACCTTCACCATGTCGGACCCCGCTGGGGAACCTTCGGCAAAAGACTTACTCCAACATCTAGTCAATAGAGTGGAACAACAGGATGCAAACCAGCGTCAATTATTACAGCTTTTTTAGCCTTGGTCACCCGTGTGGATTCCCTGCAGGTGGCCACCTTCTGTTCTGGATCCTACTGAAGAGCCACAAGCACCCAAACCTCCCGTCGCTTCTGCCGCATCCATTTTACATTTGCCCTCGTCATCCAAATTTGACGGAGACCCGAAATCCTGTCAGGGCTTCCATAACCAGTGCTTTATTCAGTTTGAGCTCCAACCTTAAAACTTTCCTACACACCGCTCCAAAGTGGCATACATAATATCCTTACTCTCCAGACAGGCTCTGGTGTGGGCCTCTACTCTTTGGGAGAGAGACTATCCGTTGCTGAGAGACAGTTCTGCTTTCATTGCTGCATTCTGGAGGATATTTGATGAGCCTGGCCGGGGCACTTCTGCTGCCTCCAGCATCCTCCGACTTCGACATGGTTCTCGCTCTGTGGCACAGTACGTAATCTAGTTCCGCACATTATCTTCGGAACTTCAGTGGAACAGTGATGCCTTAGTGGCCGCCTTCTGGCAAGGGCTATCAGACAGGATCAAAGGTGTGTTTGCCTCCCATGAGTTACCCTCTATGTGTAATCGTGTTGACCTGAGGTTTCGGGAGAGGTCTTCTGAAAAGGAGCTTCCTCATCGTAAGCCTGTCAGACTAGCACCCAGATTTCAACATTCTCTCCTCCGGTGGAGTCCATGGAGCTGGGCCGATCTTGGTTAACTTCTGAGGAATGAGAACATAAAGTGAATAACAAATTATGTATTTTTGTGCCAATCCTGACACATGCTTAACACCTGTCCTAAGAGGAAGAGAAACGCCAAGCCCTAATCCTCTCCAATCTATTCGGGTTCTAAAACTTGCTCCTTTCCGGTTATTTAATTTCTCCTGATGGGTCTTTCACATCCTGTGCTCTGTTGGATTCTGGGACAGCTTGGAATTTTATCTCCCACTCACTATTAGTAGAGCGGTCCCTACTTGTAATTCCTCTGAAAAAGGCCATCACCATCACCGCTATACAGATGGATCTCGAATTGCTAATGGAATCATTACAGAACGCACCAAGCCTCTCACCTTACAAGTAGCAGCTTTGCACCAGGAGCAGATTTCCTTTTGATTCTACCCTCTTCTACCAGTCCTCTCATTCTAGGCCTACCCTGGCTTCAGTTCCATTCCCCACAAGTTGGTTGGAGATTTTTTCTTGGGGTTCAACTTGTCTCCAGAGATGTCTTTCCAAGTTTGTCCTGTTAAACTGGTTTGTACATCACAAAGTCCTCCTCCAGCCGGCCTTTCTGCCCAGTATTCATCTTTTGCTGACGTATTTGACAAGGCCCATTCGGAAGGTCCCCCACCTCATTGACCTTGGGATTGTCCCATGGAACTGCAGTCCTCCTAGAGGTCGGGTTTATCCACTTTCCCTACCCAAGACTCAGGCTATGTCTGACAATCTTAAGGAAAATCTCCAGCGTGGTTTTATTAGACCTTCTTCAACAATCAAATGTTCTGTAAGTTGGAAAAATGCTTCTTTGAACTTCCACAAATTTCTTTTCTAGGCTACCTTGTGACCGGGTCTGGCCTTGAATCCTGAGAAAGTGAAAGCTGTCTTAGAATATCCACTACCGATCGGCCTTAAGACTATCCAGGGTTCCGGCAGTTAATTCCTTGCCACACAGATTTTCATCCATCTGGACTCAAGTTCGGACCTTCTTCAAGAAATCATAAGCTACATACAAGTTTTTTGCTGACAAGAAAAGGCAGGCCTTTCACAATTTCAAGATTTGGGATCGAGTTTGGTTATCTATCAAGAATATCCGTTTTAAAGTACCTCGGTTCATCGCACCCTACAAAATCCAACGAATCCTTAACCCAGTCTGCTTTAAACTACAGTCTCCTAAGAACCTTCGCATCTCCAATTCCTTTCATGTCTCCTTGTTAAAACCTCTAATTATTAATCAGTCTTCTACTTCTCCCTCCATCTCTCTTTCCATTGTCCACTCTTTGATAGTATAACAAACTATCACCTAATCACCGTTTCAAGTTCAGGGTTATACAACACTTCTTCACATACCATGATCTCGGTGTCTTGCACCACCCTTTCTGTCTCGTTCTCAGTGTTTCTCCTAGAAGACTGTTTCCCACACTTCAACACAGTAGGAACACATTTGACACATAAAACAATTGCTAAGATGACACCCAGTATAAGGAGAAGGAGCTTACCTACACTAGCAACCATTTCCTGTACCCACTCCCCCAGACCAGAGAACCATTTCACAGGGTTCAACCATGAGAACCAACCTGCCACCTTTTACCCGACCTCATATAATGAAGAATTATGGTTCCTTCGAAATTCCCATTTCAGTTGCAGAATTTCATCCATCTTCCATCTATAACCTCCTTAGGGTCATCCATATTATTGGTGATGTACGTGCAACATTTTACACCGAACTGGGTGGCCAGTGTCACACAGTACCCACCAGTAATAGAGGTGAGATAATTTAGTACCAGTCTATGTTGCACCAACTCCTTCTTGTACGCTTGTAGCTCCCTTCCAGTATACCTGAAAGTGTCATCATACATCTCGGTGATATTATCTATTAATTTAGCTAGGTCTTGGATATATTTAAAGTTTAATGTTCCCCGAGCGGTCCTGGAGAGTTTTAGAGCAACCATAACTTGAAACCCCGCGGTTTCACTAATCAATTTTGTAGCTATGGGCTCCTCACCAGGAATCATATTTCTCTTGCCACGGTGTTCATACTGTGTGTGTATGTATGGTGGTGATTGTCACGGGCACTAGGAGTCTTTACCCAGGGATCACCAGGTGGTAAGCTTACCAGAGCAATGTAGATGGTAATAGTGTACTCTGGTAGCAGGGTGATCACGGAACAGGCAATAGTAGATGATGAGATGCTCAGGAAAGTCTATGACTAGCAGCACTGGTAATATGGAGGTAATAATACACGAGGAACTGTATGGACAAGGGCAAGTGGAGGTAGTCAGTGGTCTGCGTTAGCAAGTTGTACCACTGCTATAGTGAGGAGAAATGTCCAACAGAAACGAGGAGGTGATGAGAGTCAGCGGTCTGCGGATAGCAAGTGGTACCGCTGTCTGAGTGAAGGAATGGAATCCAAGTGGAGGTATCCGGGAAGTCAGTGGTCTGCGGTAGCAAGTTGTACCACTGCTATGTGAGAGGAATGGAACAGGTGATACCGGAACAGGAATCAGTGGTCTGCCTTCAGCAAGTTGTACCACTGAAAATATATGTGAGGAGGTGTACGGGGAGAGACTGCAACACAGGATGTACACGGGCACATTAAACACGATCCACAGTAATATGCACAATATATATAAATGACTGAACAGGTCTGCAAATGTAGGAAGTCTCTGAAGTAATCCAGCACAAGGTAACACAGTCAATGATGGCAAAAGACTCAGCGGATTGCAGACTCCAGAGGAGAACCAACACAGTCCAGCAAGATATGCAATACACCAGCACAGTCAATGAGAAGTATGCATACCGTGGTTCAGAAGGCAGTCAGACAGGAGTGCAGTGATACCTGGGCGGCAGGAGGCCGACAGGATGAGAAGTCCCTGGATGTAAGAAGCAGGAGTCTAGTAGGTGCAGCGCACAGGTAAGTAGACCAACAGGGACACGAATCCAATGCTGACAGGAGGGTAGCGACCAGGGGAACCAGGAAGGCGTGGAGAGCGGATCAGCAGTAGATGGACGATAGGACTGGCAGCGGCAGCAGGACTCTGCGGACCCACGGGAGAGATGAGATGAGGCTGAGGTGCACAGGAGCAGCGGATAGGAATCAGCTCACAGTCACGATGATGAACACAGGCGAGTTGCCAGCTGGAGGCTGTAGTGCACGGAGGCAGCGGATAGGAATCAGCTCACAGTCACGATGATGAACACAGACGAGTTGCAAGCTGGAGACTGCAGTGCACGGAGGCAGCGGCTAGGAATCAGCTCACAGACTTGATGATGAACAGGTGAGTGGATAAGGAGAGAAGGCTGTAATGCACGGAGGCAGCGGATAGGAATCAGCAAACAGTCACTATGGAATATAATAGCGTTGAAGTGGTATAGGAGACTGTAGTGCACGGAGGCAGCGGATAGGAATCAGCAAACAGTCACAATGGAATATAATAGCGTTGAAGTGGTATAGGAGACTGTAGTGCACGGAGGCAGCGGATAGGAATCAGCAAACAGTCACGATGATACAGTTGATGGTAGAAGTGGTATGGGAACCACAGCAGTAGAAGTGGTTAGGAAACCACAGAGGTAGAAGTGGTTTGGAAACCACAGGAATCAGCAGCGCTGAATACACGAGGAAACACAGGAACACCTTCAGAGGCTCATGGGGAATGAGACTCCAAGATCAGGCAACGTGGTGTTGACCACAGGTGCTTAATATAGGGAGTGTTGCCTGATCTGCCAATTGAGTTAAAGGGACATACACTGAAGTATAGGAAAGGGCTGCGCATGCGCAGACCCTCAGGATGGAGGACAACCACGATTCCTAAATGTCCGGGAAGAGGCACTCACGGTCCGGTGAGTGACAGTGATGTAGTCTTGTGAATACCAACCATTTCTTCATTAGTAATAGTCATGATTTCAGGAACCAGTTTAGCTAAGAAACACAAGCCCTTGGAACTCGGAGTCACCCAGGAATAAGCTTTCCTCCAACAAACAAAGTACACATCATCAGGGAGAACATAAGAAACAGTATGTCCATTAATTATATCACACAGAGTTTCGATAAAACTACCCATGCCTAGTGTCTCCATTTGCTCAAGACACGTGTCAGCATGGATGACATTTTTACAATTATCTATAGAGACTTTTCCAATGGATACTTTCTTATGTTTGGTTACACGCCCTAATTTGTGACTTCCATCAACATTCCTGCTTATTGGTGGCCTCAGTCTCCCTCCAAAATGAGCGTGGCGAGCCATTGTCTGATCTGATAGGTCAGCTTCCCAATTCTCCAGACGCTTTGCATGAGAGATATTTAGACACAGCAAAGATCTGTCTACAGAGTATTGTCGAAGCTTTAGACTAGGGGAGCTAGTGTTATTGTACCTCCCCTCTATTAGCCTCTATTAGCCTCCCACCCCTCAATTCGAGTACTTCGGAGATGTTTAATGGGAATGGCACTAGTCCTATGTTATGCTGCCCCTGCAGCACGTGAGAGCACACCCAGCACTCGGTTTGGTTTAGCACCTTACCCACCAGGGAGTGATAATCCTCCAAAGGATGCCCGCTCACATTCAGATTACCTGTGGACTGACATCGCTGGATGCATCTCTCTTCAACTAGGGAGTCACAGAACGTGCAGTTACAATAATCATCAGACAATAGCCCCTCACACTGTCTCCGAGTTCCCGAGCTAGCAGGCCTTTTCATAACCCCTGGACCAAGCTTAATAATGGACTGCTCTGGGTATTCTAATAACTTTTCCTCAATTTCCATTTCATCCGTATCACTGCCAGAACCTTCCTCTGTCCTCCATCCTCCTTCACAAAAATAGAATGTCCTAGAAAAAGTAAAAACAAGGAAAATCCTGGAACAAAAGAAAAACAAAAAACGCCACTCTAGCTGGAAAGATAGTTCTGATGCAACGTCTCTGGCTCAGGTGTCTTGACTGCGGGCCTTAGGTCTCCCGGATCAGATTTACGAGTGACAGATCTGTGTCGTCGGTCTCAGTTTTATCTCGCACTTTTTATCGTTTTATTGACTCTCCTGCAGTGGGTGGAATGGACCCAAGTGTCTCTCTCTGCAGCCTTCAGTGATGTAGTACTGGTCAGCAGCACTTGGTATGGGCCTTCCCAACGGTCTGTTAAACAACCTGAACGTAAGAAATTGCGGATCATAACATAGTCCCCAGGTTCAACATAATGACAATTCGTTTCTGGCATACCAGGTGACAGCATTTTGAGCTTTTGTTGTTGTTGTTTCAGCTGACTGCTCATTTTTATAAGATATTGTACAGTCACTTCATTATTACACTTTAAGTCGTCTTGCGGACTCAAGGTCAAATGAGGTTGTCGTCCGAACAGTATCTCAAAGGGGGACAGATTAAGAGGAGGTCTAGGAGTGGTTCGGATGCTATGGAGGACTAGTGGCAAAGCTTCAGGCCATGCCAACCCAGTTTCAGCCATTATTTTACCAAGCTTGTTCTTTATAGTACCATTTACTCTTTCCACCTTACCACTGGCTTGTGGTCAGTAAGGGGTGTGAAGTCTGCTACGGATTCCCATGAGTTTACACATATTCTGGAAGATATCACCAGTAAAGTGGGTACTCCTATCACTTTCAATGATTCTAGGGATAACGAACCTACACACAAGTTCTTGTACAATTTTCTTTGCAGTGAACACAGCAGTATTAGTGGCTGCTGGATATGCTTCTACCCAACCGGAAAACACAGCAATACATACTAACACATACTTTAGATTCCTGCACGGTGGTAATTGGATATAGTCAATTTGTATTACCTGAAAAGGTCCGTCTGTAGGTGGGATGGGGGATGGCTCAGTTAGAATAGTTTTCCCAACATTTTTCCTCAAACAAGTAAGACATGACATTGCTTTCTTAAAAGCCTGAGAGGAAAATCCAGGAGCACACCAGTATGCTCTCACCAGTTTGCACATACCTTCTTTACCCAGGTGAGTCAGACTGTGTGCTGCTTCAGCCAGGCTTGGATAGTATGTTCGGGGAGCTACAGGCTTACCTTGTCCATCCCTCCAGAGTCCTGAGGACTCTTGACCACAACCCTTCGCCTTCCAGACCGCCTTTTCCTGCAGGGAACACAAATCTTGCATTTCAATTAATTTCTGCATGTCTAATGTCTGAAAAACCATCATAGTCTTGGTCGATACAGTCATAGGTTGCCCTGCTGCCCATTTAGCAGCTTCGTCTGCCCTGTTGTTGCCCAATGACACTGGGTCTTCTTCAAAGGTATGGGCTTTGCACTTTATGATGGCTACCGTTCTAGGTAATTGTATCGCTGTCAGAAGTCCTTTTATGTGTTGTGAGTGTGCCACTGGCGTACCTACTGCTGTCGTAAAGTTTCTAAGATGCCAAAGGGCCCAAAAATCATGCACTACCCTGAAGGCGTACCTAGAGTCAGTATATATATTGGCTGATTTACCCTCTGCCAACTCACACGCTCTCCTTAATGCTACTAGTTCCGCCACTTGGGCTGAGTGAGGTGGGCCAAGGGGTTCAGCTTCTACCACATCCTGATCGTCTACCACAGCGTAACCAGTACATAGCTCTCCCGTCTCTGTCTGTCTATGACAACTCCCGTCTGTATAACTCATCATCAACCAGGGTCTTCTCACCTCCCACCCTTTGTGTCTCTAGAGACACATATGGAAGGTATGTAGCTGGATTTAAGGTGCTACATCGTTTGATGGTGATGTTTGAGGGTGCCATCAGAGCTAGTTCCCACTTTGTGAATCTAGCTGAAGAAACATGTCTGGTTTGGGCTGAATTTAACAGAGCTGATACAGCATGGGGTGTATAGACAGTTGAATTATGTCCTAATACTACGTCTTCGCTTTTACTTACCAGAAGAGCAGTTGCTGCTACGCTTCTGAGACATGTTGGGAGTGATCTTGCCACAGTGTCCAATTGTGCACTGTAGTATGCTACCGGTCTACTAGCGTCACCATGTTTCTGTGTGAGGACACCTGCTGCACAACCATCAGCTTCTGTACAGTATAGCTCAAAAGGCTTTTCATAATCGGGTATTCCCAATGCAGGTGCTCTAGTCAGACTATCTTTAAGATTAAAGAACGCTTGCTCTGACTCTTCTGTGTGTACGACACGTTCTGGTTTTGAAGAAGAGACTAGCTCCTGCAATGGTAATGCCAGAATAGAAAAACCTGGGATCCAGGATCTACAGTATCCACACATCCCAAGGAAAGTATAAATATGCTTCTGGCTCTGTGGCAGAGTCATGTGTTGTATGGCATCAATCCTGTTGGTTGTCAGGTGTCTTAGCCCCTTGGTGAGGCAGTGTCCTAAGTATTTGACCTTAGTCTGACATGGCTGTAATTTATCCTTTGCCACCTTGTGCCCTGTTTGTGAGAGATGAAGTAACAACAATTTAGTATCATGTAAACATGACATAAAAGAATCAGAGCACAGCAACAAATCGTCCACATATTGAATTAGAACAGACCCATTGCGGGGTTGAAAGGATTGCAACCAGTCATGTAAGGCTTGGGAGAAAATACTGGGGCTGTCAATGAACCCCTGGGGAAGTCTGGTCCATGTGTATTGCAATCCCCTGTAGGAGAATGCAAATAGGTATTGACAGTCAGGGTGAAGAGGGACTGAGAAGAAAGCAGAACATAGGTCAATGCCAGTAAAATGACTAGAAGACGGTGGAATCTGCATGAGGATGACAGCTGGATTCGGCACTACGGGGAATTGGCACTCAACAACTTTATTAATTCCCCTTAACTCCTGGACTAATCTATAGCCCCTCCCCCCACTCTTCTTCACAGGGAAAATGGGACTATTAGCTGTGCTGGATGTGCAAATTAAAATACCTTGTTGCAACAGCCTCTCAATAACAGGATACACCCCTAATTCCATCTCCGGTTTTAATGAATACTGTGGGATTTTTGGAGCAATCCTATCACCTTTTTAGATTTACCATCACAGGAGCTACATTTGCCATCAATCCAGTGTCCTGTCCATCTTTGGTCCATAGGGAACCCGGTATTTCCAGCAACATCCCCTTTACCTGAGATGGACTTTGTTCTATAACAGTAGAGTGTAACATTAACCTTTGTGGGGTGTCCAATATATCCTGTACTTCATGTGCGACCTTCTCTGGTATATCTAGGAATACACCATCAGGGGTACAGTATATGACACATCCCATTTTGCACAACAAATCCCTTCCTAGTAAGTTAGTAGGAGCTGCTGCAGCCAAGAGAAATGAATGCTTGGTATGCCGATAGTAACCTCTGTGGGTTTCGTTAAAGGGTAATGTAACACTCTCCGCATTACCCCCATAGCTGGAATAGTTTTGCTAGTTACCTGTAGATTTAAAGGATAGGTTATCACTGATCTAGCCGCCCCTGTATCTACAAGAAAAGTTTGTTTCCTACCAGCTATGTCAACTATCATTGTAGGTTTTTCCCTCAGACTCACAGTTAACCTCATTGGCTGTAGACTACAGGTATGACCTGATCCCTAGCGCTATCACTTTCCTGCGCAGCATTTGCTGCTATTATATGCGCGGGTAGCTGTGAGTCTTCTAACCTATGTGTGTCTCTCCTTTGTGGGTATATATGTGTCCCACCCCTATGTGTACTGTATCTTTCCTTTCTGCAGCTTTTCATGAGATGTCTTTTTTCATCACAGTTGTAACACCTTACTACTCTATGTTTCTTTTAATGTGAGTTGTATGCTGGTGGTCGTGTATGCATTCCCTCTAAAGCTTGTATACTTACCATCATCAACCTATCACTCTTCTCTTCCCAAAAATATTTTTGTCATGTTCCACAGCAGACTCCCTAAGGGAATCTAATGTGATGCCTCTCCAATTAGGTAATGAGGTTTGTACCCTTGTCTTTAAATTTTCTCTGAGACCATCAATTAATACCCAAAGAAGCCACCTCCCTGTGATGTGGATCCTCTCTTATGTCAGATATCCCAGTAAACTGTGTGATTGCTGACAGAGCCCCAGTGAAGTATCTTTTTGCTTGATAGTGAAAATTTTACTCCAATTCACTACTACAGAAAAATAGTGGGCCAGTTGTGAGATAAATCTAGCTATATCTAGTTGTGAGATAAATCTAGCTATATTTTCTTGGTTATTCTCGTCTGTTAAGGTTTTGTCCTCCTCCAATATACAATCCTTAATAAACTTTTGTATATCTGTATTGGAAGGAAGGCAGGCCCTTAACACCACACGCCAATCTTTATTGGTTGGCTCGTGCGCGTTTTCTAATTTTTTTATAAACTTCTGACATCTGGCCAACTCTTTTATAGGATCTGGGAAATCAGTCATAATAGAATGTAGTTCAGATCTGGTCCAAGGACAATGCATTGCTACATTCCTGATGGGAACTATACCATCCTTATCCGCTTTCCCATTAGGAACTGCTATTGTGCGGACAGGATTAATCACAGAAACTGCTTTCTCAGTACCCTGGATGTTCTCTCTCCTAGTGGTTACTCCACTGCTCTCACCTATCTCAGCCGCTGCCCCTGCTTGTGGGACCTCTCCCTTTCCATACTTGCGTTGTATTTTTGACATGTTAATAGCATGGGCAATGGCTGAGATCACGGTGAGTTCGTCCTCTTCTTCAGAAACACTTGTTTCAAACTGACTCAAAACAGGATATAGCATGTTAATTTAATTTTTATAATTTTTGGTAACAGCTGTACTTGTGCCCCCTACCGCATACGGAGGCGGGGGCGCGCTTGTGCATAGTTCTGCATACTTATCAACGGCTACTTCTGCTGTACCCTTCCATTTGCCACAACTTTAGACAGTTATTATGTTTAGTTCTCAAGTTTGTTGATTTAATCAACCACACCTTTTCTTTAACGTTATTCAGTACCTCTGAATTGAAACTATTTATCGTTGGGAAAGGCCTAACACAATCTTTGGTCATCTTGACCCACTTGTCGCAATACGCTGTTGCGTATGCAGCATATTTCTTGCACATAAGAAATTTCGCTGACCCAATAGGCAGTACATCGACCATCTCTAGCGTATGCTTAGCACCCATGTTGAACAATACCAATATCTATGCGGACCACAGGAATACCGCAATACCCTGTCTTTTCCAGCAAATACTTTCAACCTTTTGCCACAAGCAATCTACCGCTAGAGATCTTTAATGGCCGTGGACGAATTGCTCAAGCTGCGTCCACTCACTTCTTCTTGTACCAAACGAGGACCCCTAACACAGAAATACAAACGTGGACCACAGGAATACCGCAGTACTCTGTCCCTTCCACAATTCTGTTGAGTTTATTATTACTGGTAGCACATAGTTGAATTAATCAACCAGCCTTGCCAACATAATTCCTCCAGCTGCTCTCCCAAGTCACAATCACGGCCTTACCGTGCGGTCAGATCGCACCGCTTAAAGATACTAGTTATCAGTACACGCTGCGATTACTATTGGGCGTGCTTGCGAAAACTTCCTTTGTTTTCGCCACTGGTATACCTGCCCTGTATACCGTTCACCAGTTGGGCAACCTGCCTCGTCAGACAGGAACTGACACTCTATTCAACAATAGATCAAACCTTAGTGTATCTAAGTCACAAAATCACATAACATACACCTTTTCTGCGCAGAAAATCAACTTCCCAACAGTAGTAATAATGTTTCAAAGGCTTTAACAAGCGATTATACTATGCATGTATATCAAACTATCAAAACAATTGTCTAAACACGTGGAAACAATACCGGAAGTTCACATACGCAATGCAGGAAGTACACATATGCTAAGCAATGCAATATATTTAAAATGCAAAATGACAATAAAAAGAAACCGTTTTCTCTCTTGTCCCTAGATTCAAGTTAGCGCTCCTTAGATAATGCATAAACGGACATTCGGTTTCACAACACAGAATGATAAACAGGTTTTGAACACATTGCGTTCTTACCCGTATATGACGCTTCTCCACCCTTTGCTGAGGAACCGAAATCCGTAGGTGTTGCGTATCGTCCGGTAGCGTAACTTCCGCAACGACCCCCCAAATTGTTATGCACGTTTTGTCGCTGTCCAATAACGATTGTCAAATCCCAATGTGTGGTTCCAAATCACAAAGTAATTTAATAGCCAAAAGTAGCAGAATAACAATGCAAAATAAAACAAGTACAGCCGTTATTTATCACAGGCGCTTTGGATCCAGTGTACAGTCATTCAGGTCTGAAGGCTGTGGTCAAGAAGACTGGTCACTAGGTCCAGAGGCCCTGCTTATATGCAGTCAGTGAATACAGTAAAACAATGCAGATGATGTGACTTGCTTCTATTGGTCCAGACTTCAGGAAGGTCCAGTGTACTGCAGGTCATAGGCCAGTTCAAACCAAAATATCCAAAGGTGGGGGTCAACTCTGCAGGGGATACACTCCGATTTTCCCTCCAAGAATCCAGTTTCAACTAGTCTATTTGCATTATAGTCAGTATCACTTTAAACATTTATTCCCTAACATCGCTAACTAGAGTATGCAATGTGTGATCTGTTCGGCAAATGAACCAGACAACTGCTGATGAATAGGGGATTAAAATGATACTAAACATGACATAGTTCCTGAACCTTTGATTTCACTAACATGTATATAACTTATAATACTAAACATAAATACTGCTATATTTGACATAAATAACTGTGTTGCAACTACAATTAATGTGTACTAATTACAAATGTGTATGTTTGTGTAAATGTGTGTAAAAATGTAAAACCTGTTATTGCCACGTGTTGCTGCTGGATAAGCCCCTCCACACCGTAGCGTGCTCTACGCATAATTTCAGATAAAGACAACCAAGTTTTCTCGATATTAATTGAAATTACTTTATCCAATTTGCTGACTTCGACAAAATATATATATATATATATATATATATATATATATATATATACAAATATATATGCATATACATATATATATATATATATATACACATACTGTCGAAGTCGTATAATTGGATGAACGAAAGTATGTTGGTTAATATTGTTTTATCATGCGATTGCACTCAGTATGCCACGCTACACGTAGCATGGCGTGATCACGCAGTAAAATACGCATGCACTCGCACTACAACATTTAGTTATTTATATATTTCATGTTTAAATTGATTCCAATCCACAGTGATTTGTGAGCAGATAGTATTAAGTTTATTATTAGTTTATATATTATGATAAAATGTACACTTTAGTGTTATTTAAAGGTTCAGGTTACAGGAAACGTGTCATGTCTAGTATCAATTTAATCCCCTATTCATCAGCAGTTGTCCGGTTTCGTCGCCAACGAGATCGCTCATTGCATACTCTAGTTAGCGATGTTAGGGAATAAATGTTTAAAGAAATACTGACTATAAAATGCTAATCGACTAGTTGTAACTGGATTCTTGGCGGGAAAGTCAGAGCACAACCCCTGGAGAGATGACCCCACACCCTGAACTGGCCTATGACCTGCAGCACTCTGGACCTTCCTGATACCTGGACCAATAAAAGCAAGCCACACCATCTGCATTGTTTTCACTGTAACACTGAGTGTATATAATACTGCTCTAGCTGGTACCAGGGCAGTCTGATCTGACCACAGTATTCTGGAGTAAAGTACTGTCCGCTGGTACCAGTGGGAGCGCAGCTTCGCGAGCGTGGTATGTATGTATCTTTTTGGTATTGGCTGTACTGTATTATAGTTATGTATTGAACTGCTAAATTTTGCATCTGCTAAAATAAATTACTTTGTGCTTTGGAAACACAATACAATCGCTTGGGCAATACTTATTTGAAAACGATAAAATTACTTTAATAATATATATATATATATATATATATATATATATATCTAATATATATAAGCCTAGCGGCGTGTGTTAGTGTGTGTGTGTGTGTGTGGAAAAAACTATTTTCTCAGAAAGGGCTCATCCAATTGACCTGAAATTTGGCATACTGACATTATTTGACAAAAAAATTATAATAGTGAAGTCAGTTAACTTCCATCATCCCCCCTTCCCCCCGTGGGAGGGGTAGTAAAGGCTAAATTTACCAGTTGAGGGCTCAAACTCTTGACCGTGTGGGTATTTATTTACCAGAGCCTGTGTTTGGTCATGGACAATTGTATGTCCATTTTCACGAGTACGGAGAAGCAGTGATGTGAAAGTGCAGGTTATGAATACTGGCCTTCAACGAAGACTGATTGAGCACAGCGATAAGGTGTTTAGCAGAAACGTTGTGTATCGAGAGGTTTTAGAACAGTAAGACGATGGAGATTAAGGATGTGGCGATGAAGATGAAGGATGAGGTGATGGAGAAGAATGATGAGGTGGTGACATGTGGACAAAACCACGTTAAAAAAGGGCGCTTACGTCAGGAAGTAACGCTCGTCCCCTGAGGAGGCCTGGCCTAGCCCCAAATGCATGACAAGAACCTTTTTAACACCTTAAGTAGCTTGATTTGACTAGAATGCATGAGTATCATGCACGGATTAACTTGTATGTATATATATATATATATATGTACTGTAACAAAAGGAGGCATTTAGCTGGCAATATGCAGATAAAGCAGGGAAGTAGAGTAAAACATTGGCACAGTTATGTACCTAGGTGGAGATAAAACCAGGTAAAAAAATATGTGTAGTTTAAAATTGGTTTACTTACATGATTTAAAAGCTGCTTCCTCTCAGCAAACAGACAGGATGGGTCTGATAGTCTAAACAGAGCAAGGGATGGGCGTTTACTTTTAAAGAGAAGGTGGGTGTGTCACTTGTCCATCAAGCTAGGCCTGTGGGAGGAGTGTCAGGTATAAAACCCTGCTTGTTTCATTGTTCAGGGAGATCAACACTGGGCTAGCTGGCTGTTCTGGACAGAGAGCTGGACTATGTATAGTAAGCATTGAGGGTCTCCATAATTGCTGTGCAAGTATACGGTGTCAAAACATTATTACCATCCTGACAATAAAGAACCATAAAAAGGAAGAAGTTGTACGCGTGTGCTTCTGCAGTAGCGGGTTCTTGCCACAAGTGGTGTCAGGAGTGGGATACTCCGGGAAGCAAGTTTCCGCTACCCAACCCGCGCAGACGTCAACATGGAGGAAGTACTGAGAACCCTCGTGAATGTGGCCGCTGCGCAGCAACAGCAGCAAGCTCAGATGCTACAAGTCGCCGAGGCACAGGTGGAAAACACAAAGCTCTTAAGAGAAGAGTTAAGCCAGGTGAGGCATGACAGAAATGAACCACCTGGTCCTGTACTCCTGAAAATGTCACCAGGTGATGACACAGAAGCGTATCTGGTGTCCTTTGAGAGACTTGCAAAAAGGGCAAAATGGCCTCCTAAATATTGGGCTGAGAGACTGGCGCCATACCTGACTGGTGAAGCTCAGCGAGCTTATATGGATCTAGATGAGGAACGGGCCTCTGATTATTCGTGCCTAAAGTCTGAGATATTGGCTCGCATTGGAGTTTCCGGGCCAGGCCGAGCCCAGTGCTATCACCAATGGCGCTATGATAAAGAAAAAACGGTCAGAGCGCAAGTTGCTGAGCTTTCTAAAATTTTAAAGAAATGGCTGCAGCCTGAGGAGAGAATTCGCCTTCTCAGATTATTGAAGTTCTGGCAATAGATCACTGCATCCGGGGGCTGAACCGCGATTTGCAAAGGTGGGTGCTGCAATCAGACCCACAAACTTACGAAGAGCTTGCCACCGTGGTAGAAAGGTTTTGTGCGCTACAGTAAATGACTAAAGAACCTGCATTTGTGCCAAAGCCGCTGCCGCGCCAAAAGCCAGGTTTGACAATCCTTGCTACAGGGCCCAATGGCAAAACTGCTACGGACAGAGGGCCAGGTGCAAAGCTGTCTACTCTGAAGTGTTTTGAATTTGGTGAGCCAGGCCACTTTAAGGCAGAGTGTCCTAAACTACCGGAACCCATGGACTGTTCCATGGCACATATTGGGCCTGCATTTCCAAGCTGTTTTACCATAAGTCCCACATCAGGAAGTCCTTGTTTGTTCCGGGTGACTGTGCTAATCAACCAAAACCTGGTTCTGGCCTTGGTTTACTCGGGGAGTGAACTCTCATTGGTTTCCAGCTCTGCCTTACCCGAAACCATAACTTCTCGGTTGCCCAAGGTGAAGGTTCTTTGTGTACATGGCACGACAGGGGAGTATGAAAGAACAATACTACCAGTCACAATCAAAGACAAAACTGTTATGGTGGTAGCTGCCATAGCACCTAAACTCCCATATCCACTCATTTTGGGGCGAGACTTCCCACTGTTTAATGATGTCCTTGGTGAGCGGATCCGGCCGGACATGCCGGCAACTGATGCAACGGTCGGAAGCCCGGTCTTAAAGAAACTGCCTAAGAATCCACAACATCTGCACATCGATCTTTGGGAACCGCCAAACCGGAATGCCATCCTGGGAGTCACAGCAGGAGTTCCACAAAAGCATCCACCTGTGGGGAAACATAGACAGTCCAAACTAGCATTGGTCGATGATGTCGCAGATGAGCCCATCCCGCCTGTCAGTGAGGATACAGACTGGTCCGCAATATCAATTTTGTTTCCTCTGCAGGACTTTGCTCGAGACCAACTTAATGATGCCACTTTAGAACATGCCTTTAAAAGTGTGACTGAGGTAAATGGGGTAGCGAAAGCCGCCCAGCCTGCAGAAAGTATACCATATTTTATTGTTAAAAATAATTTCTTGTATAGAGTTGCTACTGTGCAGGGGGAAAAAGTAGAACATTTAATGGTTCCTCAGGTCCATGTACCCCTAGTGTTAAAAGCAGCACATACACATGTCTGTGGGGGACACCTAGGGGAGGATAAAACACGGGAACGAGTTCTGCTTAGGTTTTACTGGCCCGGTGTACACATGGCAGTGAAAAAGTATTGCTGGTCCTGTCCCATTTGTCAGAGAACCTGTCCCAAATCCATGTACAGGGCACCTCTCATTCCAATACCAATAGTACAAGTCCCCTTTGAACGGATAGCTATGGACCTTGTGGGGCCACTGGAAAAATCAGCACGTGGGCACCAGTATATACTAGTGGTGCTTGACTATGCAACCAGGTATCCAGAGGCAATTCCCCTACGAAACATAAAGTCCAGCACCATAGCTAAAGAACTGGTATTGATGTTTACATGCTTGGGAATACCCAAAGAAATTCTCACAGACCAGGGTACTCCATTCATGTCTAAACTGATGAAGGACATGTGCCAGTTGCTAGGGGTTACGGCGCTTCACACCTCTGTATACCATCCACAAACAGATGGCTTGGTGGAACGCTTTAACCGCACATTAAAGCACATGCTCAGGAAAGCAGTGGCTCAAGAGAAAAAAGATTGGGACACTCTTATTCCCTATTTGATGTTTGCCATGCGTGAGGTACCTCAAGCTTCAACAGGGTTTAGTCCCTTTGAGTTATTGCTTGGGAGACAGCCCAGGGGTATCTTAGATATGTTAAAAGAAGGCTGGGAGTAGCAAGGTCCAGGGAGCCAAATCTGGTACAATTTGTGTCCCAAATGTATGAGAGGCTAGGAAAGATAGGGCCCATTGTGCAGCAACATGTAAAAGAGGCTCAGGAACGACAGTAGAAAAGTTATGACAAAAGTGCTGTGGTTCGATATTTCAAGCCTGGGGACAAGGTCCTAGTCCTGGTTCCTACCCAGGAAAGCAAACTTTTCGCCCATTGACAGAGTCCATATGAAGTTCTAGAGGCTGTCGGTCCTGTCAATTACAGAGTCCGCCAGTTAGGTAGGAAAAGGGAGGAGCAAATATATCATGTGAACCTCCTTAAACCCTGGCATGATGAGGAAACCTATCCTCAGGTAGTGAGTACTGCCATTGAAAAGTCTGAAGTACCCATAGAGCCAGCCTTGTCCATTCAGCAGAGACAACAGACTGAAGAAATGATTCGCCGGAACAGGGATGTCTTCTCTTCCATTCCTGGGCACACTACCTTAATCAAACACGACATTGTCACTGCGCCAGGAGTCATTGTCAAGCAGAAGCCATATCGTATTCCAGAAGCCAGATGGGTGGACGTGAGAAAGGAGGTCGAGAAGATGCTCCAGTTAGATGTAATTGAAGAGTCCACTAGTGAATGGAATAGTCCCATTGTGCTTGTCCCGAAACCCAATGGGACAATTAGGTTCTGCAATGACTTTAGGCGCCTAAACAGTATGTCGCAGTTTGATGCCTATCCAATGCCACGTGTGGATGAACTAGTGGAAAATCTTGCTGGTAGCAATTATTTAACAACCCTTGATCTAACAAAGGGTTATTGGCAAGTTCCCCTGACTTCCACGGCCAAGCCAAAGACTGCATTTTCCACCCCTGATGGTCTATATCAATATAAAGTCCTACCCTTTGGGTTGCATGGGGCACCTGCCACCTTCCAAACGGCTATGACTAAATTGCTACGACCTCACACAGCTTATGCAGCTGCTTACTTGGACGATATAGTGATTTATACCTCTGACTGGGGATCACATTTAGCCAAAGTTGAGGCAGTCTTAGCTTCATTACGGTCCGCAGGGTTAACAGCTAACCCAGAGAAATGTGCCATAGCCATGAGAGAAGCCAAATATTTGGGGTACATTGTTGGTCGAGGGCATGTAAAACCCCAGCTAGACAAAGTGGAGGCAGTCAAAAATTGGACAAGACCAAAGAAAAAGTCACAGTTAAGAACCTTTTTAGGCTTAGTAGGTTACTACAGGCGGTTTGTAAGCCACTTCGTCACTAGAGCTGCTCCACTTACTGACATGTTAAAAAAAAGTTGTCCAGATAGATTAACCTGGTCTGACTCTGCAGAAACCGCCTGGTCTGATCTTCGGTTAGCTCTTTGTTCCTCTCCAGTTCTACAAGCACCAGATTTTACCCGGAGGTTCTTCCTCCAAACTGATGCTTCTGGTGTTGGCTTAGGTGCAGTCTTGTCAGAGGAGAAGAATGGAGTAGAAAATCCTGTCCTGTACCTAAGTCGTAAGTTGCTTCCAAGGGAACAAAAATATGCCACTGTGGAGAAAGAATGTCTCGCCATAAAATGGGCTACAGAAGCTCTGCGCTATTATCTCCTAGGCAGATAGTTCACCCTAATAACAGACCATGCACCATTAAGATGGATGCAGAACAACTGGGAGGTAAATGCCAAGGTAACCCGCTGGTTCTTGGCACTACAACCTTTCAAGTTCTCAGTAGAACATAGGCCTGGGATTCTACACAAAAATGCAGATGCGTTGTCATGAAAATATGCGCTCCTCGCGAAGTCCGCGTCCCCCTACTTGGAGACGCTAGGGGGAGGGATATGTAACAAAAGGAGGCATTTAGCTGGCAATATGCAAATAAAGCAGGGAAGTAGAGTAAAACATTGGCACAGTTATGTACCTAGGTGGAGATTAAACCAGGTAAAAACATATGTGTAGTTTAAAATTGGTTTACTTACATGATTTAAAAGCTGCTTCCTCTCAGCAAACAGACAGGATGGGTCTGATAGTCTAAACAGAGCAAGGGATGGGCGTTTACTTTTAAAGAGAAGGTGGGTGTGTCACTTGTCCATCAAGCTAGGCCTGTGGGAGGAGTGTCAGGTATAAAACCCTGCTTGTTTCATTGTTCAGGGAGATCAACACTGGGCTAGCTGGCTGTTCTGGACAGAGAGCTGGACTATGTATAGTAAGCGTTGAGGGTCTCCATAATTGCTGTGCAAGTATACAGTGTCAAAACATTATTACCATCCTGACAATAAAGAACCATAAAAAGGAAGAAGTTGTACGCGTGTGCTTCTGCAGTAGCGGGCTCTTGCCACAATACATATATATTTACATATATATATACATATATATATATATATATATATATATATATATATATATATGCATCCTTGTCAATGTTTTTATGCTATATCCATTGATGTATCTAATCAGCTTGTTTAGTGCTGTTATGTTATCTATATTTGTAATATGACTCAGTCTGTCTAGACGTGCTCTGGACATGCGCAGTGTGATCGGCAAGTTGCCGATCGTGTTATATGTATTTAGATCTGTTTGGGTATCTGGGTTTAATATTCTGGTACTTGTACAATTGGTGCTGCCGGCTGATGGGTTTCTGAGCATGCCCAGGCGCTCCACTTCCGGTTTGTAGTGCGCACGCGCGAACTAGCGTGACGCACTGCATATAGAGCTCCATTCCTGACAGTTTATTTCTGTCGAATATTGTTCTGTTTAGTAGCTTGTCTTTTATGAGCTTATGGGCAGGCGTTTTCTGCTCGTGATGTGTGTGTTTGGTTTTCTGGGTCTATTATTTACATGCTCAATATGGCCGCTAGTGGATGGATCCTGGCCATGCACGGATGCCTCTCTTCCAGTCCGCAGTGCGCACACGCAAAATGGCGCGACGCACTATTTATAGAGATGCCGTTTTTGACAGTATTTATGTGTTTTCTCCTGATGAAGTCTGTTTACAGACGAAACGCGTTGAGAATTTGCTGTTTTATTACCATCGCTGATCAGATAGGCTTGTCATCTGCTTCTGGATGTGTAAGTTACTACTTTTTTAATAAATGTGAATTTTTTGGATACTACATCTGTGTCCTTCTGTCTATTGATTGAGGTAACCAACCGGTTAACCCATGATGGCTGAAGATTGAATACATCATTACAGTCTACAGGATATCCCTTCAGATAAGCCATAAAACTTTTGGTTTCTGGTACGCATACATCTGCACTAGTGTGACTTGTTTGTCCCTATTTTTTGCACTTTGCTTAATGGGACTATCCTGAATGCTACGTGGCTCTGTGTGATTTTCCACCATATATGTTATTTTTATCCACCTTAGGTATTGTGGATATCCACATGGTGGAAAGTTTTGGCTCACTTTGCTCTGGTGATTAGGTTCTTTCTTGGATTCTTGTTTGGCTCCATTACTATACTGTACTACACTATTGTGCACCTCCTCTTTCATCTTTTCTAGATTTTTTCCTGCTACTCCACTTGGTTCAGAGGATTGGCAGCCGCCCGCACAGAGGAAGTGTGACACATGAAGGAACCAGTTCAAGATATTGGACTTTATTAATATATTTTTTACTGGTGTATCGTCTTAGCGCCATTTGTATCTATTTTGTATATATTTTGTTGTATTGGTGTTGTAGATACTAGGCAGCTGACATTACCAGTTCGATTAACAATGTGGACTTTTGGTAATAGAGGTAACCAGAAGAAATGAGTTCTCGAGTAAAATATTTGATGATAACATAGTTCCAGCAGAATCCAATAATGAATTGGATAATTTATTTTGGGATCTGGAGAAGGTCCTCATTAAAGAGACTAAACTGTGGTGGGACATTAAGAGTTTGGAGCAGTATATCCAGGTTGAAAGGTTTACGACTCAACAAATCCCCTACTTTTAATTCTAGCGACCCGAATTTCCTTAAGGAATGGGACACTGTACTCCATGAATGTTCCAAGAAACTGATGCATTTAATCATACACGAGAAAAGGAAAATGGCTCTTATTTTAGAGACTGAGATACAGGCCAAAGAATGTATTATGAGTGGCTTTAAAGACCACAAAGATTTTACGATAAATGAACAAGTTTTAAGTAAGAAACTTAACCGAGTGGAAATGGAGGTAGCTAAGGTCAAAGAAAGAAAATATGCTAGAGACCGTAATGATTATAATAAGGATCAGATAAAAAACTGGAGGAAGTTTTCTAACATGCCATATAGAAATAACATTGAGCCTAATAAGAGCATGAGGACTTCTGAGCCTTGGACGAGTGTTCAACATAGAAAGAGAGTTCGTACACCTAGGAACCCCCCTAGTAGGAGACAGATGGATGTTAATACCTATAGAAATCGTTTTTCTGTCCTAGATAGGGTTGAGAGTGAGGTAGATGATTTTTTGTCCCCAGACCCAGCCGTAAGAGAGAGACCCAAACATCCACTACAAGAAAATATCAGGCTAGCGTCTCCTCTAAAACGCAGATTTTTAGAGGAAGAGGAAAGCGAGGGGGCAACAAAACCTTACAAAAGGAGATATTTGTAACCGATGAGGCAAGATTGAAGAACAATGGTATTTTTAATCTTTCTACACATGTTATGTCTGACTCAGAAATCTCGGTTTTGGGGAAGGGTTTATCCTTTGCCCCTACTAAGAAATGTAATAAATTTGAACTATACATCGATATTAACAAGTTCATTAGAAAATTGAGACTAAAAAGGCATTTTCTGAGAAAAGAACAGGCAGTTCTAACGAATTATAATTCCTCAAAATCAGGTCTTAAAGCACCCTCCAAATATTACACCTTGGAATCCAAGAGTAGCTTTATAGAAATATTTCAGACTTTGGTTACTGAAGATCTATGCCATTCAAAATCTATTAATTCTAAGGAGTATGGTTCAAACAATCTTAAACCGCAAGAGGTTAAGGCTTTGAAGGATCTACAGACCAATTCTGAGTTGGTAATTAAACAAGCTGACAAGGGGGGAGGGGTAGTGCTAATGAATAGAGATGATTATGTGGTGGAAGCCCTACGCCTTCTAAGTGATACAGCTTCATATAGAAAGTTGAGTAAAGATCCCACAGAAGGATATGTTTCTGAGTTAAGAGATATACTCACCATTGCGTTACATGACAATATTATTATAAAGGATGAATATCAGTATTTGATAATGAACTATCCGGTGGTGCCTATTTTTTACTTCTTGCCCAAAATACACAAAAGCCTTGTAAATCCACATGGCCGTCTGTTATGTACTTGCCCTTAGTTTTGCCCTCATTCAAGATGGCCGTGATTGCATCATGAAGTTTCCATCTTGGATCTCTGTTATGAACTTGCCCTTACAATAGCCCTTATCCAAGATGGCCGGGACTGTCTCATGAAGATTCCATCTTGGATCCCATTTCCTGTTTGGGCCTAGAAAAGGCACTTCCTGTTATGAAGCCTTTGCACGAGTATTGTGTTTGTCTCTGAACCAGATGCTTCCACAGAACCTTGCCTCCTTGTGATTTGGACTACAAGTACTTGATACTTCCACCAGACCTTTAACCTCTTGTTACTTTGGACTTTATTTGTTGGACACTGGAGATTTATTTGTATACCAAAATAAATCCTTTTGAATTCAGAAAAAAAAAAAAAAAAAAAAAAAAGCCCATACCTAAAAATATCAAAGATGTGCAACGATTTATGGGCTTTGCTAATTTCTATCGACGTTTTATAAAGGACTTTTCTGGAATTGCTGCCCCCATTACTCAGCTCACAAAAAAGGTTTCCTCCTTTCAGTGGTCACCAGCAGCTGATAAAGCTTTTTCCATTTTGAAAACTAAGTTCACGTCAGCTCCTATATTAATTCATCCTGATCCTACACTCCCATTTGTTTTGGAAACTGATGCATCAGATTCAGCTATAGGAGCAGTAATTTCACAAAGAGTAGGAGAAAAAATGTTACTTCACCCCTGTGCTTTTTATTCAAGGCAAATGACTGCTCCTGAAAGAAACTATGATGTGGGAAATAAAGAACTTCTTGCCATTATAGCTGCTTTTTCAGAATGGAGACATCTTTTAGAAGGTGCAAAGCATCAAGTGATAGTCCTCACCGATCACCGGAATTTGGAATTCCTTAAATCATTAAAAAGATTATCTCCCCGACAAGCTCGATGGGCTCTCTTTTTAAGCCGTTTTGATTACCTAATTTCCTATAGACCTGGATCGAAGAATGGAAAAGCCGATGCCCTCTCAAGAGCTTATGCGGAGAATCCTCAACAGGTAAAGCCTGTTCAAACAATAATTCCTGATTCAAATTTTTTGGGGGTTATTTGTACAACGGAGTTATTAACAGAGATCAAGAATGGATATGATATGGATTCTACCCTCATGAATCCTCCAAAAAATGTTAAATTATCTTATGACAACAGAGTCTGGCATATGGCACATCAACTATACGTTCCAGAAAAAGCACGGTTAAAGGTCATGCAACTATTCCATGACTCTAAATTAGCAGGCCATAAAGGACTTCAGAAAACTCAAGAACTGTTAAGCCGTTCATTCTGGTGGCCCAACTATAAGGAAGATATAGCAAAATATGTATCCTCTTGTACAACGTGTGCCAGATTTAAGACTCCTCGTGCTTCTCCTTTTGGACTACTACAACCTTTGCCAATACCTACACGTCCATGGGATTCCATTTCCATGGATTTTATTGTAGAACTTCCGAGATCTAAGAATATGACCACTATCTTTGTGGTAATTGACAGACTGACAAAGATGGCTCACTTTATACCCTGCCAGGGTACTCCTACAGCAAAAGAAACAGCCGACTTACTTATAAAAGAAGTTTTTCGTTTGCATGGCGTTCCTAATGATGTGGTGTCAGACCGAGGCGTTCAATTCACATCACGATTTTGGAAACAGTTTTGCAAATCCCTTGGCATTGTGGTGAACTTGTCCACTGCATTTCATCCACAGTCAAATGGACAAACGGAGCGAACAAACCAAACACTTGAGCAATATCTCAGATGTTATATTTGTCACCTACAGGATGATTGGGTTGATATCCTCCCCATGGCTGAGTTTGCATACAATAATTCTCAACATTCATCTACAAGATTTAGCCCTTTCTATGCTAATCTAGGATATCATCCAAATATTTGTCCCAATCTACCTTGTGACTCTCCAATTCCTGCTGTGGAAGATAGACTGATTATTATGCAAAATAATCTTGAATTATTAAAAGAGACTTTGAAAACTGCTCAAGAAAGATATAAACGTGATGCTGACAGATCACGAAGGGCTGCTCCAACTTTTAGTATTGGTGATGAAGTATGGTTGTCAACTAGACATTTAAGAATGAAGGTACCATCTGCTAAGTTGGGAAGTAAGTTTATTGGTCCATATAAGATCATTGCACAGATTAGTTCAGTGGCTTTTAGATTGGATCTTCCTGATTCCATGAAGGTACATCCTGTTTTTCATGTATCATTACTAAAACCTTCAGTTAAGAATCCATTTCCTGGTCGCTCTTTGCCTCCTCCTGAGCCAATTCAAGTTGATGAGCATGAGGAATTTATTGTCGAAAAGATCCTGGACTCTCGTATGTTTCGAAACCAATTACAGTATCTGCTACGTTGGCAGGGTTATGGGCCAGAAGATGACTCTTGGCAATCTGCAAAGGATGTTCATGCCCCACTTTTGATAAAAGCATTTCATAGACAGCATCCTGGGAAACCTGGTCCTAAGTCGTCCAGAGGACGTCGTTGAGAAGGGGGCATCCTGTTATGTACTTGCCCTTAGTTTTGCCCTCATTCAAGATGGCCGTGATTGCATCATGAAGTTTCCATCTTGGATCTCTGTTATGAACTTGCCCTTACAATAGCCCTTATCCAAGATGGCCGGGACTGTCTCATGAAGATTCCATCTTGGAACCCATTTCCTGTTTGGGCCTAGAAAAGGCACTTCCTGTTATGAAGCCTTTGCACGAGTATTGTGTTTGTCTCTGAACCAGATGCTTCCACAGAACCTTGCCTCCTTGTGATTTGGACTACAAGTACTTGATACTTCCACCAGACCTTTAACCTCTTGTTACTTTGGACTTTATTTGTTGGACACTGGAGATTTATTTGTATACCAAAATAAATCCTTTTGAATTCAGAAATACCTGGCTATTGGGTTCGTTTGTGATACCAGAAGCGTGACACCGTCCTATAGTGGACGGTATCGATTCAGTTACTTCTAGGGCTTCAGAATATGTGGATTTATTCTTACAAAAGTATGTAGTACAGTTACCAGCCTATTTGAAAGACACCACTAGTGTCTTACAATTATTTAGAGACTTCCCATGGAAAACGAACTATATATGGGTCACGATCGATGTCCAGGCTCTCTATACTTCTATTGATCACAAGAAGGGCATTGAAGCTTCCAGACACTTTCTGGATCTGGATGAGAATCTTACCCTAGCACATAAAGAATTTATTTGTGTCCTTATGAATTTTATTTTGACTCATAATTATTTTAAATTCATGTACCAATTCTATATTCAGACATGTGGCACAGCTATGGGGACTATTTTTGCCCCTAGCTTCGCTAATCTCTTTATGGGCCAATGGGAGGAATGTTATATTTATCACTCGGAAAAATATAAGGATAATATCAAGTTTTACCGTAGGTATATTGATGATATAGTTATGGTTTGGGCAGGTGACCCACAGTCTCTAGAAGAGTTTATAAGTTCTCTTGACATCAACGACTACAACTTAAAGTTCAGAGCTAAGTATGATTTTTTACAAGTGGAATTTTTAGATCTTATTTTAATACAACAAGATGGCTGGGTCATTACCAAAAATTATTTTAAAAGTGTTGATGCAAATAGCTACCTATATTTAAAGAGCTGCCACCAGAAAAAATGGAAAACGAATATTCCGTTTTCCCAATTTAATCGTGTTAAGTGCAATTGTAGTGATCCTACAGTATGTGGTGAGCAATTAGCAATTTATCACGATAGATTTCTGGAAAGAGGGTATCCCATGACTCTCCTTGCCGGAGCTCTCAATAAAGTTGATAATATAGATAGATCTTCACTATTAGATTACACTAAGAGAGAGCAGAGAGCCAATAAGGATGTGGTTAATTTCATTACTAATTATAGTAATGATGAAACTTCAATTAGATCAGCATTTTTGAGACATTGGGGTATCCTTAAGAGAGATACGGTTTTAACCAATATTTTATCAGATAGACCTAATCTCATTTTTAGAAAGAGCTGCAGTCTTAAGGATATGTTGGCTCCGAGTCTACTTCAAACCAATAGGAGTCGTCCTTCCACCACTTTTTTGGATTGCAAAGGAAGTATAAAATGTAATCACTGTAACGTTTGTCGCTATATGAATACTAATAACAAACAATTTTTTAATTTTGATGGGAGTAAGAGCTACACAATTTCCAGCCTTATGAACTGTATCTCTTCATCTGTGGTGTACCTTTTAAAATGCTCCTGTGGTTTAAGGTACATAGGCAAAACAAAATGATTGCTTAAGTTACGCATTCAGGAGCATTTAAGAAATATTAAGAACAAAGTATTAAACCATTCTGTGCCTAAACACTTTTTTAATGTACATCACTCAGATCCCAAACACTTAAAATTCCTTGCTATAGAACATGTGGTGCAGGGTCCTAGAGGTGGTGATTTAGGTAGGAAGCTAGCGCAGCGTGAGATGTATTGGATCTATACACTCAATACGCTTTCACCATCTGGACTGAATGAAAGCTTTGAAGTGGCTCCTTTTTTATAACTAGTTCCTTTTTATAACTAATTTTTTTATGTGAATCTGATATTTTTAGTATATGGTGATAAATCTATAAGATTGTTCAGTTTGACTCTTTTTTGTGATACATGATGTATAATTAATGTGTTTTATATTGTATGCACATGTTTCATTCAGGTTGCTTTATATGAGATAAGCATCCTTGTCAATGTTTTTATGCTATATCCATTGATGTATCTAATCAGCTTGTTTAGTGCTGTAATGTTATCTATATTTGTAATATGACTCAGTCTGTCTAGACGTGCTCTGGACATGCGCAGTGTGATCGGCAAGTTGCCGATCGTGTTATATGTATTTAGATTTGTTTGGGTATCTGGGTTTAATATTCTGGTACTTGCACAATTGGTGCTGCCGGCTGATGGGTTTCTGAGCATGCCCAGGCGCCCCACTTCCGGTTTGTAGTGCGCACGCGCGAACTAGCGCGACGCACTGCATATAGAGCTCCATTCCTGACAGTTTATTTCTGTCGAATATTGTTCTGTTTAGTAGCTTGTCTTTTATGAGCTTATGGGCAGGCGTTTTCTGCTCGTGATGTGTGTGTTTGGTTTTCTGGGTCTATTATTTATATGCTCAATATGGCCGCTAGTGGATGGATCCTGGGCATGCACGGATGCCTCTCTTCCGGTCCGTAGTGCGCACGCGCAAAATGGCGCGACGCACTATTTATAGAGATGCCGTTTTTTACAGTATATATCTGTGTTTGCTTCTGATGAAGTCTGTTTACAGACGAAACGCGTTGAGAATTTGCTGTTTTATTACCATCGCTGATCAGATAGGCTTGTCATCTGCTTCTGGATGTGTAAGTTACTACTTTTTTAATAAATGTGAATTTTTTGGATACTACATCTGTGTCCTTCTGTCTATTGATTGAGGTAACCAACCGGTTAACCCATGATGGCTGAAGATTGAATACATCATTACAGTCTACAGGATATCCCTTCAGATAAGCCATAAAACTTTTGGTTTCTGGTACGCATACATCTGCACTAGTGTGACTTGTTTGTCCCTATTTTTTGCACTTTGCTTAATGGGACTATCCTGAATGATACGTGGCTCTGTGTGATTTTCCACCATATATGTTATTTTTATCCACCTTAGGTATTGTGGATATCCACATGGTGGAAAATTTTGGCTCACTTTGCTCTGGTGATTAGGTTCCTTTCTTGGATTCTTGTTTGGCTCCATTACTATACTGTACTACACTATTGTGTGCCTCCTTTCATATTTTCTATATATATATATATATATATATATATATACATATGTATATATATGCATACATATGTATATATATGCATATATATATATATATATATATATATACACATACGTATATATATACATACATATATACACACACATATACATACACATATACATATATATATATTGCAAATGTGCCTAAAAACAATATTCTTTCTTCAGTCACAACAACCCCAAACTATATCAGCAGGGTCCGGCTTAACAGAACAAGAAACTCTTTACGACGGCCACACTGTGGTCTTCTAGGGAAGACCATCTGCCGCAGAATGAAATATAAACAGACGCAAGGTCTATTTATACTGTGTGGGGATTTCCCACACTGTTAGAGGGGGAACATCCTTCCCATGCTTCCCAGAGTGGGACATCAAAAACTTGGCAGGAATGCACTAGGTTTAATAGCATTAGAGGGGACCCCAAGCTTTTTTCTTTTCTTTTTAAATCTATCTCTAACAAAGAAAAGAGCTTCCCGAACCACCTACTACAGCAGCCCTGTGCCCAACAGGCCACGGACATTGAGATCTGTGGCTTGAGAATTCAGGTGTCAAATTCTGAGAGTGGGATGCACTCAGAATGCGTTCCGTAATGAATCAGGCCCATAGAAAACACTCAGTGTACATATCCATGTTTAAAACGTGATCATCCCATGTAAATAAAAAAGTTATAGCCATCTTCCCACTGGAAACACATAGAAAACACTCCACAGTGTACACATCTATGCTTAAAAGGCCTTTATTTCACATAAACAAAAATGATAGAGCTGTTTTAATAGAATAAATAAATGCATGTAAATTTATTTGTAATTATTACATTTTGTTACTTTATTTTTTATCAACAGGAATGTATATTAAAGTGGAATTTATACTTTATTAAAATTATTTACAATTATTTTCAATTTACAATTTATTAAAGTGTAATAGTTGCTTTTTCTCTATTGAAAGCATTGGGTGAAAGAAAAAAGTTACTGCCAACTATTGGCAGAAAATGTAACTGCAGGCAATAATCTTGTTCATCCTTTTCTGTGATCATCCGTTTAGTACATCCCCAAATCCTGTGAATTAGCAGCTCCACCATTTTGTAAGTGACAACAATCACTCCAAGATAGTGTTGAATCTGCAGCTAACCACAAGATGTGATAGCATACCATGTCTGTATTGTGCAAAGAACAAGTCCATTAAGGCTTCTGCCTTAATCGTCGCAAATTTCATTGCTTTTTGGAATTTGAGCGGTAGAATTTCAATAGTTTTCTTAGATTTTAGATGGTGTGTAAGTGTAAGGAAACTTAATCAGACATATTAAACCGTAATGTTTTTTGTCTATGGAATATATATGGAGTATTTTTCGCTCCATAAGACGCACCTGACTATAAGACGCACCTAGTTTTTAGAGGAAGAAAACATACACTGGCCCCTTCACTCACACAAAATACACTGGCCCCCACTCTCACTCACCAACACACACACACACTATAGCATAACATTTTTGCTGTTTTTGATTGTTTTTCTCACTATCAGGAATTATCTGTCACGGGCACTAGGAGTCTTTACCCAGGGATCACCAGGTGATGGACTTACCAGAGCAGTATAGATGGTAATATGGTACTCTGGTAGCGGGGTGATCACGGAACAGGGGACAGCAGATGGTAGAGAATGCTCGTGGAAAGTCTATGACTAGCAGCACTGGTAATATATAGGTAGTAGTACACGAGGAACTGAATGGACAAAGGAAACGTGAGGGTAGTCAGTGGTCTGCGGTAGCAAGTTGTACCACTGCTATAGTGAGGAGGAATGTCCAGAAGCAACAAGGAGGTGATGAGAGTCAGCGGTCTGCGTTTAGCAAGTTGTACCGCTGTCTAGGTGAAGGAATGGAATCCAGGTGGAGGTATCCGGGAAGTCAGTGGTCTGCGTTAGCAAGTTGTACCACTGCTATGTGAAAGGATACTGGAACAGGTGACTCAGGAAACAGGGAACAGTGGTCTGCCTCTAGCAAGTTGTACCACTGAATATATATGTGAGGAGGAGCACGGGGAGAGAAATGCAATGCAGAGTATACACGGGCACACTGAACTTGATCCCACGATGATATGCACAATATAGTAATGACTGAACAGCACTGCACAATAATACAAAGTCACAAGAACTATCCGGGCAAAAGGTAACACAGTCAAATGATGGCAATAGTCTCAGCGGATAGTAAACTCCAGAGGAGAACAGCTCAGTCCAGCAAGATATGCAATACACCAGCACAGTCAATGAGAAGTATGCATACCGTGGTTCAGGAGCAGGCTGTCAGACAGGAGTGCAGAGATACCTGAACGGCAGGAGGCCGGCAGGATGCGAAGTCCCAGGAGGGTAGAAGCGGTAATCAAGTAGGTGCAGCGCACAGGTAGGTAGACCAGCAGAGATGAAAACAAATACTCAGGAAGCAGTAGTATATAGAACTGGACACCTGGCAAACACTGAAGAGTAGAGATGGTCTAGACGAGATGAAAGCAGCGAGGCGTTGATCCGATGCAGACCGACGAGTTGACACAGGCAGGAACACTGTAGAAGCACGGAGAGCGGATCAGCTGGCTGCAGACACGAGTAGAACTGAAGGGTAGCGGCAAGCAGGACACTGCAGGTACACGGAGGTAGCGGATAGGAATCAGCAGGTGCAGTCACGATGAAACACGGGAGAGTTGAGATGAGCTGGAACTGTTGAGCACGGAGGCAGCGGATAGGAATCAACTAATACAGTCACGATGAAACACAGGAGAGTTGAAGTGGGTAGATAACTGTAGTGCACGGAGGCAACGGATAGGAATCAGCTAATACAGTCACGATGAAACACAGGAGAGTTGAAGTGAGTTGATAACTGTAGTGCACGGAGGCAGCGGATAGGAATCAGCTAATACAGTCACGATGAAACACAGGAGAGTTGAAGTGGGTAGATAACTGTAGTGCACGGAGGCAGCGGATAGGAATCAGCTAATACAGTCACGATGAAACACAGGAGAGTTGAAATGAGCTGGAACTGTTGAGCACGGAGGCAGCGGATAGGAATCAGCTGGTGCAGTCTCGATGAAACACAGGAGAGTTGAAGTGAGCTGATAACTGTAGTGCACGGAGGCAGCGGATAGGAATCAGCTAATACAGTCACGATGAGACACAGGAGAATTGAAGTGAGTTGATAACTGTAGTGCACGGAGGCAGCGGATAGGAATCAGCTAATACAGTCATGATGAAACACAGGAGAGTTGAAGTGAGTTGATAACTGTAGTGCACGGAGGCAGCGGATAGGAATCAACTAAAACAGTCACGATGAGACACATGAGAATTAAAGTGAGTTGATAACTGTAGTGCACGGAGGCAGCGGATAGGAATCAGCTAATACAGTCACGATGAAACACAGGAGAGTTGAAGTGAGTTGATAACTGTAGTGCACGGAGGCAGCGGATAGGAATCAGCTAATACAGTCATGATGAAACACAGGAGAGTTGAAGTGAGTTGATAACTGTAGTGCACGGAGGCAGCGGATAGGAATCAGCTAATACAGTCACGATGAAACACAGGAGAGTTGAAGTGGTCTGGAAACCACAGGAGAGTTGAAGTGGTCTGGAAACCACAGGAATCAGCTGAGCTGAATACACGAGGAAACACAGGAACACCTTCAGAGGCTCATGGGGAATGAGACTCCAAGATCAGGCAACGAGGTATGGAACTCAGGTGCTTTAAATAGGGAGTGTTGCCTGATCAGCCAATTAACTAAAAGGAACAGGTACTGAAGGTTTGAAAGGGCTGCGCATGCGCAGACCCTCAGGATGGTGGACGGCCACGGTTCCTAAACACACGGGAAGAAGCACTCACAGTCTGGTGAGTGACATTATCTTTGTCAAAACAGAACTTTCTAAGAGTCATTAAGACCTACTCTGATTGAGAGACATCTTTGTATGGACACAGAAAAATGTTCCTAAATTAGCCACAACATTTAAAAATAATTGTAAAGCACATTAAAAATCAATCTGATGTATAATTAAATTACAGTGATCATCTATGCATCAACTAGTCTCTTTAGCTTTTAGCTAAGGAGGAGAAGGAAGGCTGCTATTGATCACTCCAGTACAGCTGTTTAATTCAACTTGCAGACACCACTGTGTATAGTTTAATCATTTAAAAACATTGCCTACCGAGTTTTGCAATCTCCACCCAACTCTCACGCTTGAAGCAGGCTCCAGACAGGGGTGAGAATGAATTTGTGTAGCCTCCAAGCCAGAAACAAGAAAACTTACTGCAGTCCCGGCCAGGCTGCAGATCCTCCTGATGGTCCGTCCCCCTGCCTATCTGTGAGGACATAGCTATCACATGGGACGTGCACCTGTCATGTGGTGCACGTCCCATGTGATAGCTAGGTCCTCACAGATAGGCAGGGGGACGGACCATCAGGAGGATCTGCAGCCTGGCCGGGACTGCAGTAAATTTTCATGTTTCTGACTTTCTGGCTTGTAGTATTCGCTCCATAAGACGCACACACTTTTTTCCCCTCTTTTTTGGGGGAAAAAGTGCGTCTTATGGAGCGAAAAATACGGTATATTATAGAAAGAGCTTTGACTGGTAGGTTGCATCTCACAATAACAGGGAAATATGCTCATATGGTGCTTTGGCAGACTGATGTAATACGATTGTGCCAACGTTTCATAATAGTTAAACTTATTAACCAAAAAAATGACTGGTAGCATTTTCTCTATATTGCTTTAGAAATTACCCACTGTCTTAAATATCACATCTAGGTTTACCTGAATGTTACTACAACCAAATTCCAGTAGTTCTAAATCCTGCCCACTTCTCTGTTGGCTCCACCCACAAAAGGCCACTTCAAGAAAATGGCCATTGGGTTTGTTGCATTATATTTCTTAGGAACAAAACAGTCCTGTTCAGTATGACAAGACAGAGCCCTAAAAACGGGAGGGTTTGAAGATATGGAAATATTTTGTTTTAGATTGCCTCTGAAATCTCCATAAAAAATAAGCCCCTAAGGGGGTGGGGGTAGCCACATATCTAAGTATCTTATTAATTTATGACTAGGGCATTGCAGCAGATATCTCTGTCCCTCTGAACACGAAAGCAGTCCCCACAGTTTTTTGTGGGGACTGCCGTTTTGCACTATTTAACAAGTTGCCCAATGGCTATGGGGAGACCATTGCAATTGTCGAATCTATATCAGATTGTTCACCTGTGTCAGATTATCAGTTATGAGCTCATCGGCTGGAGAGAATTAAATACACTGCATGGTTTGAGTGTACAAATAAACTCTGCTTTATTAGTTACAAGTCCCTATCTGCCGTATTTCCCCAAGTATAAGACGCACCTTTTCCCCCCAAATTTTGGGTCTAAAAAACGGTGCGTCTTATACACTGCAAGCGATACTTACCTTAATGAAGAAGTCGGCACCTGGTGTGAGAGAGGAGTCCCCGCTAATCGGAACAGCATGTCATTTTACATAATTCTTGTCTAGGATGACATTACCAACATTGTCCACAATTTTCAGCTTTCTACCTCTTTCTGAACAGGAGAAAATGTGAAAAAGTCATTTTTCACTTCTAATAGAAAACAATGCATTTATATTTCTTTCTCTTGGTAGCAATGACTTACATGAATCATTTTACATAATTGTTGTATAGGATGACATTACCAACATTGTCCACATTTTTCAGCTTTCTACCTCTTTCTCAGTATGAGAAAACACGAAAAATAGTCATTTTTCAATTCCCTTAGAAAGCAATGCATTTTTCTTAATTTCTTTTGGTAGCAATGACTTACATGAATCATTTTACATAATTCTTGTCTAGGATGACATTACCATCAGCTTGTCCCCGCTGGCTGCTTCACACAGCGTGTCCCCGCTGGTTGCTTCACACAGCATGTCCGTGCTGGCTGTTTTACACAGCTTGTCCCCGCTGGCTGTTTCACACAGCATGTCTCCGCTGGCTGTTTCACACAGCTTGTCCCCGCTGGCTGTTTCACACAGCATGTCCCCGCTGGCTGTTTTACACAGCTTGTCCCCGCTGGCTGTTTCACACAGCTTGTCTCCGCTGGCTGTTTCACACAGCTTGTCTCCGCTGGCTGTTTCACACAGCTTGTCCCCGCTGATTGGCAAAAGGACCTTAAGGTGCTTCAGGCACCTCCCACAGTCTCGGAGCTGTCAGTCTTTATGTAATACATCTTTTTTTTCATTTTGGGCCCCAAAATTAAGGTGCGTCTTATACTTGGGGAAATACGGTATATACAAAAATCACGTATTACACAAAACTACGCCCCAAAAGGTTTTAACCACTCATGTTCCCTTCACACAGATGTTAATACAGTCTCATTATCCACACTAGAACTCCCCAGGGAGGGGGGGGGGGGCTGGCTTATCTCCTGTCTGGTATGTCCAAGGTTATAAGCATAGCCTTGCAAATAATGAATTACTCCTACAAAACAGGTGCATCTAATTGTATTTAAGCTATAACAGAACAAAATGGCTATAAGGCAACAAGATGGCGTCAGCTTAGCAAAATCACATTTCTCATTTCCCATCTTTTTATTCATTATTTGCCCTAACACTACCTATCAGAGATCACATTCTTGCTGTCGCTTTTAATGGGTACTTATACGCATACACCCTAACAGAACATATGAATAGGATTGCCTAAAACTGGATACATAGAACAACCCATCCCCCATCAATAACAAGTCCATGATCCCTCTTCTAGCTGATAGATGGTCAATGAGTCGATAACCGTCTTGCACACGCTGCATGTCCTGATGTCAGATCTTCACATATATCAGTGAACATGAGAGACTCTGGGGCCTCTTGTGCTTCCTTTTTGTGTTTTAACTATGGTTTTTTTAGGGAAGGAAAAAAGGAAAGGGAGGGAGAAAATACACAGTGCGCTCAGCAAGTGCTATATGTCACTTATTTCACAATAGAAGGGATCGTCCATTGTGCTGTATATCTTCATAAGGATAAACTTCAGTAACGAGCATGTGGATTCCAGGGAAAAGGATCTTGGTTTCTGCGCTGATCACAGTGCTGAGAGTTCCACAAGGTTCACACTCATTAGATGGGGTGTACAGTACAGCGGTTAAGATGTGGTAACTTTAATTTTTCTGGAAGAGAAACACTTAGCTTTAATACACTTGCTATTAAGCCACATCAGTTTTATTAGTATATATATTATAATAAGGATTAGTAACAGTCCTTGAAGTACAACATGTATAAAACCTGATAACCATCCTCCTATACCCTTGAACCAATCGGCCTGGTACAGCCATGAACACTATCCTTCTAGATAAGCATCTCCAGTGTACTCCTTTAAAGATTTATATTTCATGTCCTAATTTTTTTGTAAGTGTTCATCAAACATTTTCTCTGGATCGTCTGCATCACTAGTTAAAAAGGTGCAACCCTGGGCTCAATTTACATATTTAGGGTCAGGCAGTACCCTCCAGACTAAGCTGTCAGGTAGTCCAATATTAACCTATTGTCTTGTGTAAATGTAATAAAGTGTTGGGCCACAATACTCACAAATACATTTCTGTATTGAGTGTAAACCCCTACAGTCATGGGTTGCTCTTTTCTTATTTGGTTGGGTTAAACTTTCATATTAGAATTTTTCTCATTATGTATAATGATCTCTACATTACTATTGGCATGAGTCTGGTTCTTCCAGACCTAGCTTTCCTTTCTAAAGTAGTACACATCTACAGACTACAGCAAAGGAACATAATGTGCAATCAATATTCCTCCTGCTAATATCAATGAACACCACTCTCTGTTCTCCCTTGGACCTTTAAAAAACTTGTAAAATACATTTTACTCAGACTCCCCTTGTCTGAAGATCTTGCAGTGGGATGCATGTATTCAGGTGTCATTTCCCTGTACTTCCACTACCATGGGAGTCGTCAATAAGACCTGGAGAGGACTCTCGTATATGGGTTCAAGACTCTTCCTGACGTGCTTTTTCACGACCACCCAGTCCCCTGATTGCAGTTTATGGGTACCTGCATCAAAATTAGGGCCTAGAATGGAAGAAATCACTTGACCATGTATTTCAGTTAGTTGTTTCTATAATAAAGCAACATAGTTCAACAAATCACCATGTACATGCTGTAGTTGCTATGGAAAGCAACAGCCTGTTCTGTGTGCTGTGCCAAACAGTATCTGATTTGGTGCTAAACCAGTGTCTTTACTAGGAGTGTTTCTTACTCAGTGCAGGTAAACATGAGATCCATGGCAGACCTGTTTCAGCCATTATATTCTGCATTTTCAATTGCAGAGTACCATTAAGGCGCTCCACACATTCAGAACTTTGGGGTCTGTGAGGGGTGTGAAGGGCAGATATGATTCCCATGTCTTTTAACAGTTCCTTGAATCCTTGCCCCGTAAAGTGTATTCCTCTGTCACTTTCAATGACCTCTAGTACCCCATATCTGCAGATTACCTCACTCGTAAGTTTCATGGCTACTGCTTTAGTATTTGCTTTCCTATACAGCCATGTCTCCAGCCAGTGACTAAAGAAGTCGACACAGACTAGCACATTCTCAGAGCCCAAGCATTTGGGAAGTTGTATAAAGTCTATCTGTATCCTCTTATAGGGATATTATGTCTGGGGTGTGGTTTTCCATAGGACAGACTTACCCGGGTTATTCTATACACAGATTAAGCATCCTGCTACTAACACCTGTGCTGCTTGGACAAACCCTGGTGCTATCCATAACCTGTTAGTGAGTACAACCATAGCATCTTTCCCCAGATGCACTTTCTTGTGTGCTATATTGGCCATAATCATGCGCAATTACAAACGCATAACTTGAATCAGTGAAAATATTTACTCTTTGTCCTTTTGCATATATGCATGCAAGTGTCAGGGCCTTTAATTCAGCTTCTTGTGCTGACATGTGACTCGGTAGACTCTGTTGAATCACTCTGTGTGTGTGGTTACAGCACACCCTGTATAAGAAACACCATCTATGTGGTAGCGTAAGATGTCTGCATTTGGTAGCAGTGTATATATGTCAGATAAAACCAAAGATCCTTGTCTCATTAGTTCTACACAATAATATTCAGAAAAATTTTATGTTTGCATTTTTTTCTTCCTGTTCAAACTGGGATGGGATTCCCCCAAATCCCTAGGGGAACCCCGATATATACAGGTACTTCTCCCATCTTTTAAACTTGCTGCAATAAGGCAGCAGGTTTCAACATTGTGCACCACTTAAGTGAAACGTTACAGGGAGTTAGCAGTGCTACTTAGTCTGGCTGCTGAGAAGTGTTTTGTTTGTGCTTGATTTAAAATTTCTATTACCGCATGTGGCACCATTAGGGTTACTGGGTGCCCTAGCACAACATCTGTACTTTTTCCAAACACCATGGCCGCTGCAGCCATTGCTCGTATGACTGGGTCTAATTGTGCAGAGTAGTATGCAAGTGACCTTAGCTTGCGACCATGTATCTGTGTCAGTACTCCTTGTGCATGTGCACTTACTTTATAACAAAATAATGTGATAAGCTTGCCGTAATCTGGCAAAGTCAGTGCTGGCACTGAAGTTACTTCAAATTAAAATTAGTTAAACATTTGGCTCTGCTCAGAGGAGAGTATAAATGGCTTGCTATCATCCAGAAGTGCTATTGCAGGCGCACAGATAATAGCTCATAAAGTCTTAAGGCTTTTCATTTATGTACAAACATTGAATTCCCATCAATGCATTACCATACCCATGATACAAAGATGTATTTACAGTATATGATGATTATAGCACAGTAAATAAGGGCAGTGAATGTCTTGACAACACTGATTGACTCAAAACTATGAGGATAAAAAATAAAAACCTTTGTTATCTACCATAATTTGACATTACATTGCATTACTTTCTTTCAAACCATCTGATATAAATTTTGGTTAAAAAAAACAACCAAAAATAAACCTAAACACTATATCATATTCAACTATGTTAGTCCATTTCTCCTTTTCTCTTTAAAAACATCTTCTCACCTTCTTCGACATACAGAAAAACCACCTAGTTCATGCATTTGCTATGCGAATAGCCCATAAACTCTAATATCTCTTTCCAAAACAAGGTAATCATTACTTAGCAGAATCTACGTTCTTTAAATCCTTCATTAGTTTATACTTATGTTTGTTGTGGCTGTAGACCAAAACATATTTCATTGGAAGTTGGATCAATGCAATCTGGATTGAAAGGGTGCTTTGTAGCCTGGAGAGCTTCTGTGAAGAAAAAAACTTTTGCATAGAGATTAACATTTATTCACTAGGAATTACAGTAACTGTTATTAATTCACATTGAACATTCTGCTAATACGACACTTGTTTAAAAGTTTCTCTTTGTAGCTTAACTGTGACGCTAAGCGTTTCATGCAATGAAAAACTGATTTCCTAAAAGGGGCAGTCCCTAATCTCACAAACAGGGAATGTCAAAGTGACGAGACCTGGGCGAGTGTTCAAAGCCACTCCTTTCTTCACTTAGTACAACCTCCTTGAATGACTCTATTGAAATTCAGGAAGGAACAATCATTCATCACCAGTAGCTCCCGGAAAACTTTATAAGCATTCAGCCATTTTAAAAGCAACATTGTCTCATAAAGCAGAGTACTCTCGTTAGACACCACACATTGTGTCTGTAAATCACTAAACATTTTCTCAACAAACTCTCCCATGACCGAATATTCACACATATTTCCAGATTCTGTGATTTCCATGTTTAAAGTACAAATATATATTCACAATTCTCGCTCACAGATGACATTTTATCTCGTAACATTTCTTTATGGGCATAACAAACCCTCCTGATTTCTGAGAACATTCATCAGCACCATTTTAACACAGATAAAACAGCTTGTAATATCTGTCCATGTAAAGCTCACTCCCACAATTCTCAACTTCATTAAAGAGAAAGCTATTTTTCTCAACTTCAGAAACAAAATTACTTTGTTCAAATACAGAAACGGCTTGTTGGACCCAAGCCAGCTTTGTTCTGACACTAGTAATAATAGTGATAATGTACATTATTTACAGTCTTGTGACAGACCAAAGATTTTAAAACTTCTTTGCATCTCTTCAAAAGCATTACATTTGCAACTGTACAGCTTTTTCAACCTTGAAACATGTCTCTTGTAAAACGGTCAAGACAGACAAACACGGATCTCCCTCACACGCAGTAAGACGGAGATAAAACTCACATACAGAGAAAGAAAACTTAACTGCTATCTTTCAACCTACTGCTGTGGAACTACAAGTCCCAGCATTAGACTAAATACACATTAGCTTCAACATGTTACTATCAATCAGCACTCCGGACATATAAGCATCATTGAAAAACCTTTTTATCAATGTTACAAACATTGCCAGATAACAAAATACAGAGTCCTTCTTATCTCAACACACTGAAATCTTTTACACAGAATAAGGGAGGGGCACATCTCACTCTTTAAGCTGCGCAACATCAAACATACATTTTTATAATACACAACCTACTTGATTCATTGTTTTAGTCATTATATCATTTAGCTTGTGATACATTTAGCCTATCTACATATTTTGCGACTTTCCAGATCTGTTAACTTTCCTTTGCCACCTCAAACTATCTCTTGGGGTTTGGGCTCAATACCCCTTTGTTCTTGTCACATTAACACTTGCAACACCCTTGTTTCTCCATTAACACATATCAATTCCTTTGGCTATCCCCGCTTTCTTGATAAATTACTTGTAGACCTTCTACTTCCCCACACATCCTAGAAATCTGCGCATCATTTCTATGGGGCGGTTGCTGTCATCTATCTGCTTACTGTCTATATTCCCCTATATTGACAGTACTTTTGAGTCCCAATAGAGACTCTGGTCTAGTTTCTGTGGGTTGTCCCAATAGTGGACGTCCCGTTCTGTGGACTCCTAACAGTGAATGTCCGGGTCTGTGGGCTCCGTATTTATTATTATTATTAATTTTTATTTATAAGGCGCCACTCAGTGTCCGTAGCGCCGTACAGGGACAAACAAGTACAATACAAGGTGGGACGGCACGGTACAGTAAACAATAAGCACAGTAACTCAGTAAGCTCAAAGCACAGCTAGAGAGAGAGGGGAGGGAAGACCAGCAGGCGCCGGAGCCCAAGAGGAAGGGCGCGGATAACGGGGAGACCCCCAGAGGGGTGGGGGGAAAGGTAGCTGGAGAGCAGAGTTAAAGGTGCAGGAAACAGGAGGAGAGATGGCCCTGCTCAAGGGAGCGTACAATCTAAGGGGAGGGGTAGACAGACAGAGAGACACAGGGGTGAGAGGGAGAGAAGGGGGAACGGAGGCAGATTCAGGGGAGGGGGAAGAGGGGAGGGAGGCAGAAAAAGGTAGGAAGTTAAGTGGGAGACTTGAAGGCTTTGAGAAAGAGGTGGGTTTTAGAGCCCGTTTGAAACTGGACAGAGTAGGGGATGTTCTGATGGAGGGAGCTTGTTCCAGTGGAGGGGGGCAGCGCAGGAGAAGTCTTGGATTCGCGCGTGTGAGGAGGTAATCAGAGGGGAGGAGAGGCAACGGTCATTGGCAGATCGAAGAGGGTGGGATGGAGCGTGAATAGAGATGAGGTTGGAGATGTAGGGAGCAGTGGAGTTGGCGAGGGCCTTGTATGTGAGAGTGAGGAGCTTGAACATGATTCTGTAGGGGAAGGGGAGACAGTGAAGGGCTTGGTAGAGGGGGGAGACAGAAGAGGAGCGGCGAGAAAGGAAGATAAGCCTAGCGGCTGCGTTAAGACCAGAACGAAGGGGAGCGAGATGAGAGTGGGGGAGGCCAGTGAGGAGAAGGTTGCAGTAGTCTAAGCGGGAGATGACCAGAGAGTGAATAAGACATTTGGTGGCATCTTGGGAGAGGAAGGGCCGGATGCGTGCGATGTTACGCAGCTGGAATCGGCAAGATTTAGCAAGAGAGAGAATGTGAGGGGCAAAGGAGAGAGAGGAGTCGAGGATGACACCGAGGCAGCGAAGTTGGGGGACAGGGGAGATAGAGGTGTTGTCGACAGTGATAGAGAGGTCAGAGGGGGAGGAAAGATAATGAGTTCGGTTTTGGCGAGGTTGAGTTTGAGGAATCGAGAGGACATCCAGGAGGAGATGGCAGAGAGGCAGACGGACACCCTATAGAGGAGGGAGGGAGAGAGATCAGGAGAGGAGAGATAGAGTTGAGTGTCATCAGCATAAAAGTGGTACTTAAAGCCGTAGGAGCTGATGAGTTCACCCAGGGAAGAGGTGTATAGAGAGAAGAGTAAGGGTCCAAGAACAGAGCCCTGTGGGACCCCAACTGAAAGGGTAGAGAGAGACCCAGAGGTGGTGACAGAGAAAGATCGGTCAGCCAGGTAGGAGGTGAACCAGGACAGGACAGGGCCGGAGAGGCCAAAGGACTGGAGGGTGTGGTCGACAGTGTCGAAAGCTGCTGAAAGATCAAGGAGGATAAGAAGGGAGAAGTGAGAGGAGGTCATTGGTAACTTTAGCCAGGGCAGTTTCGATGGTACCTCCAATGCTGTCTAATCTATATCAGATTGTTCACCTGTAAGTGTCAGATTATCAGTTATGAGCTCATCAGCTGGAGAGAATTAAATACACTGCATGGTTTGAGTGTACAAATAAACTCTGCTTTATTAGTTACAAGTCCCTATCTATATAGCAAAAATCACGTATTACACAAAACTACGCCCCAAAAGGTTTAAACCACTCATGTTCCCTTCACACAGATGTTAATACAGTCTCATTATCCACACTAAAACTCCCCAGGGAAGGGGGGCTGGCTTATCTCCTGTCTGGTATGTCCAAGGTTATAAGCATAGCCGTGCAAATAATGAATTACTCCTACAAAACAGGTGCATCTAATTGTATTTAAGCTATAACAGAACAAAATGGCGTCAGCTTAGCAAAATCACATTTCTCACAATAAATGGATATTCTGTTCCCTCACTGCAATTTACCTGCTCTCCCTCTATAGCCACTTTGCGATAGTGACCATAGAGGACAAAGGAGACAGGTCTTCGCAATAACAGCAGATTTTCCTGACTACTGTTCCTTGTGAAGAATTTTATTAATTAGTCATAATATTTCAATCCTTATTGTTGTAATAAGGATTGCAATTAATCGTGTTTAAAATTCAGTTGATAATAAACATGCCCCATAGTGTTTCTCGCAGTTTCATTTTAATTTTCCTGCTTGCGATCTCGACCGTTCACATGATTGTGAAATCATCAAAGGTTTATCTGCTATGATACCTATGACGCAGTTATTTTAATAACTAGTCTTGCGGGAGAGTAAGTCCGGAAGTATCAATTCCACAGTCAGGGGTACAAGTCCGGAAGGCCGCAGTTTATGTTCTGTTCGCTCCAGAATTCACACTCCGCATTTCAGCCACGCCTTAGTGTGTTGTGATATCGCTTTTTGCCACTCCTACACAATGGCTGCTACCGTTACTGTCCTTTCACTGCTGAGGGTCCGAGAAGCAGCCAGAGCAAGAGGGTTCCTGAGAGAATCATCAACCACCATTGTCCCCTGGCGAACTGCTATAACCTCTAGCACAGGTGCAATTTATCCTAAGCCAGAGAAGGTAAGCTTCGAGTATTTGCTAATAGTACTAACATATCAGCATCGTTAGAGGTTACAATCTACCCACCGGTTCGAGTTATTAACTTATTGAGATGTGTGTCTAAAGGGCTGTAGTTCGGTTTATTGTTACAATACATGTGGTAGTCCATTATATTATACTAGGAAGAGGTGTGTAACCGTGGCAAGGGTTTATATAATCAATTTGGCTTACATTTACTTTGTCAAGATTGCTAAAATGGTAGTTTTCAGACTATACGGTTACCGTAGCTCGTTCCACAGCGTGCGTCCTCCCGAGCCCTGTCTACCCGATAGGTATTTGAACCGAGCGTAGCTGCCTTTCATTTTCAAGGAAAACACATGTTCATGTGGTCATTCGATCAGGTTGTGAAATTAACTAGCCATGAGCTTAAACAAATAAACATCCATATTGATAAGAACCCAAAAAGTAACACCGCCGAATGAAAGCCTAATACCAAATTTTACATGAGGCTTTGCAACTCACTCTAATGCTTTTAATATACAAAAAAAAAAAAAAAAAAAAATATTTGAAAAAAAAATATATATCTGTAGATAAACAGGACTCTGAATGGTAGAAATGCTTCTTGAGTGCTAGAGGAGTTGGTTTTGGTTGCGTATATTTATATATCGTGAGGGGTTCTTGCCATTTTTCATGTTGGACTTGTAACGCAGTAGGCTTTATTAATACAAATTATAAACAGAAGTGTTAAGATTGCACTGATTGTGAGATGTTTAATACATATCCAAACATTTATACATCTGCATGTTTTTTTTTGGCATGCACTACGTTCCTGTTAAAGGAACATAGTGAGCCTACTGAGTTACTGTGCATACTGTTTACTGTACTGTGCTGTCTCACCCTGTATTGTAATTCGTTTGTCCCTGTAGGGCGCTACGAACACCTAGTGGCGCCCTATAAATAAAAATTAATAATAATAAAGTGCACCTCAAAATGGTGAGCTGTCTAAAAGTTGTTTTGAGGCTCACTGTAGCTTCCAATGAGTAGAAACAGAGTTCTTCATAGTGATAAATCACTATTGCGTGACCCACTTAAACTGCATTAGGTGCCTTACTACTGCCACAGGGTTCTAGGCCAGTGACACTGAGGGGTCTACGCATCATAAGATGCTGTGCTGCTAAATATGCATTGCTGCACATCGCAGTGATGCATATTTATGCACTGCTAGGATGCACTATCCTGGGGCTACTCTGGGAGCACCGGCGAGGTGACCACTGTGATGCAAACACTTTTTCCTGTTTACCGGTGATGGGTAGAAGTGCTGTGTGCATGCGCTGTATTGGATTCTGCGAAGCCAGAGAGGCTTCAGCAGAATCCGATAGGAAATGACATGTAACGCCATCCTGAGATGGCATTACCTGTCTGTGCAAAGTCACGTTTATCAAAGCTTTATGAATTGCGGAACATCGCTGTCTCCATATTAATCTATGTGGACTGCAATGCTGCACGGTATTAGCCTAAACTGAGGATATTTACATTAGGCATGTAATGCATAGCAAAAATACATAAAAGATGTGGAAACAGCCATTTCTGCATCTTTTATGTGGAAAATTAGCTTGATGTATGGACCCCTGAATTTTGAAAGCAATGATGTTAGTAGGTATGGGGTATTGGAGCTAGTGCATTTCACTCCCATAACCCTTTACATGCTTTTAGTTGTCAAAATGCTAGGAATATAAAACCATCTTGTGGCTGGATCACTTAGAAATAACTTATTGTAGATATTTATTTCAATTAATGGTGCAGTGTGCCGCTGTGTATCATTGCAAATGTACTGGCTTTTGATATTATGTTGTATTTTTGTATTGGAAATCTACTGATAACCATGTTGGAAGAAATTGGGTTTGTAACTTTTTTTTTTTTTTTTTTTAAAGTTCTATGCTAGTTAGGCCATTTCATTTCTGAGTGACAAACACATCCTTTAGCCTGTACGCCCAGCAGGGGGTCGGTATCATTTACCCTGTCTTGTTAAAAAGGTAGATGAACTACATGAAAACAATTCACATGCATTTGTCTCCAAGCTTAGAGACTATTACATCATCATACTAAATATCTGATATATCTCAGACTTTGTGGTGCCATTTAGGAAGGTGGTTTTGATTACCCCTTGCTAATATGTGTCAGAAATAGTATACAAGAACTGTATTTTGTATTTTAACTGTATTATTTCATCTGTTCTTCTGGATGATCATTAGTACCACGGACTAGCGTGGAAAGGTCCTTGTCAGGGCTCTTGAGCATTAAAACATCCACTGCCTGAGGCCTATGTGTCCAGATGGCCTTACTTTGTCACCCGGTCTATAGGGGGAAGAAGGAATGAAGGGATGTTCCTCTTGTACAGTTCATCTAGGTTTTCTCATCGTTGGTGAACTGTGCATTACTGACCACTCCTACCGGTGTTGCCTGCCGCCAGACACTCGACGACTAACAAATGCCAGCTGCGCAATAGTTGTAAGAGAATTTGGCTGCCATCATTAGGCTCCTTCAACAGCACCTACAATTGCTTACTTCTGGGTAACCTGTATTGCTGCAGCAGTGCCTCTTTGCGGTGGACTGGCTGGTACCTCCTGACCGCTTGCTTTGGATAAGGACCGTTGGGTAGCAGGCAGAGCGTTGACTCGGGAGATGCTGGGTTCAACACAAGACAGCCAGGGAATGGATTAGAGCAGTAGTTTCCAAACTGTGTGCTTCGGCAATCTCACAGGGGTGCCTCGGCCAGGGCTGTTTTTTAAGCAAGGCAAGGAACTTCTTGGTAAATATTTTGGCTTAGGGGTGCCTTGAAAAAATTATGGAGACCCTAAGGGTGCCTCAAACTGAGAACGTTTGGCATCCACTGGATTAGAGTGTAAGCTCTTATCTGTTGGTAACTCCAACACCAAGCTCTTCCCCAACTGGTACACCCTTTTGAGTTGCTTGCAGATTCTTTTAAACAGTCCAAAATTCCCTTGAGTGGAACTTTACCCTAGCAAGTTATCTCCAATTTGCATGTCATCAAATTGGTCAGTGTCCATGGGAGTTGGATGAAGAGTTACTGCAGTGCAGCATCACATTGCTAACCCCCTCCGTTGAAAAGGTGCCCACTTGTCTAGCACAGTCCCTAGGGAAACAAAGGTTACCTCAGTATGGAGGTAAAGGGGTTTGTCTTGCCTCCCTGAATTAACCCTTTCCATTACTTTGTGATGTGAAATTGTCTCCAGCTGTCCTGAACAGTTAACTGATCAGACAGGTAAGACATTCGGTCATGGACCCTGCCATCCCTATGGGAGCCGACTGGCTATATTTAAGAACACAGTAGTCCAAACTATACAGTACAGTAATATATTTACATATCATATGGAGTTCACAAGTAACTCCTCGGGCAGAGTGTTCAATGACATTCCATATGGAATCAATAAGTTTGTGTTAAATTCCTGTTGGAGGGGAAAAAGAGCATAGCATAGGGAACTTTAAGATCATGCATTTGTTTTTAACTTTTTAAGAAACAATCTAAGACGTTCAGATGAATTATATACACATTTGTAATGAATTAATCCAAATGGACACATACTACAGAATAACATAAAATTGGACAGCAAAATAATGGTACTCCACAGTCAATGAGAGTACCTCTGGTTTTAATTCTTGCAGATCAGACTACGCAGCAATGAGCCTCTGCCACAGAGATGAAGTGTTTCAAATCTATATCCTTATGACTATGCATGGTTTTCACAGGTGAGTGTTTTTCTATAGCTCTCCTACACTGTGGATTACCATTATTGTTGCTGTCAAGGTTTTATGTTATTCTGTAGTATGTGTCCATTTGGATTACCGTATTTCCCCATGTATAAGATGCACCTTTTTCTCAAACATTTTGGGTTTAAAACCTGGGTGCATCTTATACAGGGGTTACGGGGATGCACGGGAGGGGGCAGCGTTACAGGTGCAGTGGGGGGGGGATGGAGGCGGAGAGGGGCAGCGGGGGGATCAAGGGGAGCTGGGCAGCGGGGGGGATCAAGGGGAGCGGGGCAGCGGGGGGGATCAAGGGGAGCGGGGGCAGCGGGGGGGATCAAGGGGAGCTGGGCAGCGGGGGGGATCAAGGGGAGCTGGGCAGCGGGGGGGATCAAGGGGAGCTGGGCAGCGGGGGGGATCAAGGGGAGCTGGGCAGCGGGGGGGATCAAGGGGAGCTGGGCAGCGTGGGGGATCCGGGGGGCAGGCATAGTGGCAGCGGGGATCCGGGGGGCAGGCAGAGTGGCAGCGGGGATCCAGGAGGCGGGGGGCAGGCAGAGTGGCAGCGGGGATCCAGGAGGAGGGGGACAGAGGCACAGTGGCAGCAGGAGGGGGGGGGGATTGCAGGCAGAGTGTGCTGCCCAGCTGCTCTGATCACAATCAGTCGGCCGGCCATTACTCTCCCTGCCTTTCTTGACATCTACTGTAATTTTTTTTTTTTTTTTAATTTCGGGGTCCAAAATTAAGGTGTGTCTTATACATGGGGAAATTCGGTAATTTTTTCCAAATGTGTGTGTAATCAATACATTGTTCCGCAACATTGAAATAACCACCTCCCCAGCTGATCCCTATGCATCGCCATAGATCGGTCACCTATTATAATGTCTTGCATATCTATTTAGGGGAAAAAGTAATGGCTTGCGAGTTTTACATATCAATTCCCCTAATGTTCATAAATGTAACAAAGGTCTGTTATTCCAAAAGTAACTTTATGGAAGGGATGCAAAATCCGAAGGACTTATGGTGGGTACACAGGGATATGTTTGTCTCGTCACAGAATGTTTTTATTTTTAATTCGAAGAGCTGATAAAAAAGGAACAGTACTGTTAATAAAAACAACAAATCCCTGACTAAAAAAAGTCAATATGCAAATTATATAACCAGCCCCAAAGCTAGCCAGCTTGGACCATTTTTTAACTATAATAAGGAAACCAGTGGCCTCTCCTTAATCTTAGGATGGCTTGCTCACAGACTGGTCTGTGCAGGACTGGTTCCTCTATTAGAAGTTGAAGAATTGTGTTAACTTCTAGTATGGTAGATTAACAGCCCTGTGGTGGCAAGCTCCTGGGTTTCTTCCAGATCCTGCTGGGCTGTATTGTTCTGAGCAGTGAATGAATAAGACCCCCATTCCTCCCATGATGGACTTTTTTCATCATTAGTCTCAGGAATGTATGCCTAATGTTAACAGCATTTTTTTAAATTTTGTTAAAATGAACCTTACCCCAAACAGCGTAAGACATCATCCCTAAATTGAATGGTAGCACACCCCTATTGATTATTTTTCCTTCACAACACAGTGAAAACCTGCTTTCTTTACTTCTAACAGGTCCCCGACCAGTGATGTAAGCTCTGCAATGAGAGTTCACATCCCTCACTGTGTTCGTAAGTTGCTGTGGATGTGTAGAGACCTTGTAGGGCATATTCAGAATAACTACTACACCCACTCTGCACAGTTACTAGAGGCTTCAGAGAATGGGCTAGTGTTGTTTATTCAGATCTAGCCTGACCTGACCAGTGCACATTAACATACCCTGGCTCTGCTTTGCAGCCTGTGTTCAGACTGCACTTCAGACTGGTTTCCGCCACCTTCTCCATCATGAGGGAGTACCTTGTTTTGAATGATCAGTTTTCAAGTTTTTTTTTTTTTTATGTGTGTGCTGTCTAGATTGCCGTTTTCATTTTTACGTTTGTTTGAACGTCTGATATAAAATGGTATACTACCTGTTTTTTATGATTGCGAAAGATGCAAGTGGTTGTTCTTGTCTCCACTAAAGTGCACCTTCCATCAAGCTATCAACACTGGCTGTGAATATAGAGCTCACACCACTGTGATGGCAGGTCACAGTTTCGGGTGTCCACAGTCCTAGCAGTGATGCAGTTCCAAATCTCCCAACATCACTTTTGTCATCAGTATCATAGCAATCTTAGAGCCTGAACTCCCTGTGATGTCCTGAATGGTTATAGCTGCTTAGTAATGTACCCAGGCACCAGCCAGCGGTAGAAAATACAGTGTACGCAGTGCTTCACACCTAATAGCTTCTAAATAGTTGCTTTCATTTTAAAATAATTTCCACATTGAGGCCATTCATTAACCATACAAAACATTTGGTGAAATAAACTAATAGTGTATCTAATCTTAAAGCCATAGGGAATCTAATTTTCCAGTTAAGCAGTAAACACCATTGTATTTCTGAACTTCAGATAAAAACTAGGCAAAATCAATCCATAGATATTACCAAAAATATAATTGCCCAAAAATTCATTTATAGTGGATATTTCACCTGGAGAGGCTGGAAATCTCACCCCAGTCCTCTCCAACTCCAAGGCTTTGGCTGATGATTTGATGCTAACCCACTACAGTAGTCCATACTGCTGTTGCACATTACTAGGTGGTAGTGATGATACGCCAAAATAGAATAAAGGATTATGCAAAGATTGACACGGGACTGTATTAATCCTATGGACTGCGCAGTGACTATCACAACTAGCTTGGATTTCCTGTATATGTTCTCCTTCGCCCCTTGGTGAGACCTGTTAAGCAGGTTTCTTGGTATTCATAGTTTAATTACTTTCCACGTTGTGCATCTCCAAGGAAGTGTGGCCTGGTTTCCTTCTGATGCTCTCCATCCTACTTTCTCTTTTCCACCTTCACCTTTGACATCTACAGGGGTGTCAGGTAGTGGATCATTTTCTTGTTTCTTCATTGGTAAGCAGCAAACTG